>NW_024744578.1:100000-207500 GCF_018991925.1 Homarus americanus
GAAGAACTACAGGTTACATAGGTGAGAGAGGGAGGAGGTGGGGCAGGTAGAAGGTGAGGTGAGGTGCAGGAAGAAAGTAAGGGGTGAGGGGGTTGGTAGACGGAAGAGGGGGTGAGGGAGAGAGGGTGAGGGAGAGAGGGTGAGGGAGAGAGGGAGGAGGGGACAGAGGGTGGAGGGAGAGAGGGAGGGACAGAGGGTGGGAGGGAGAGAGGGAGTACGGCAGGGGCACCAGGTGAATGTGAGAAAAGGTAATGAGGAAGGGAGGTGCTCGGGTCTCTGTGTGTACCTACTTGTCGCTTCCTTCCAGCTAAACCTCTGTGTGAGAGAGAGAGAGAGAGAGAGAGAGAGAGAGAGAGAGAGAGAGAGAGAGAGAGAGAGAGAGAGAGAGATATTAGGGAAGAATTACAACACTCTGGTTCTATTTTTACCACAATTTATTTTAAACTCTTTCCAATCGTCTCTGTGTCCCATCCCGTCCCGTCCCGTCCCATCCCATCCCATCCCATCCCATCCCATCCCGTCCCGTCCCCAACACGCCCACCTTCGTTCCCATTCCTCTCCTCTACCCATCACCAAATTTCTTCGACTCCACCTTCATGCCCCCATCAAAGGCTCCCATCCCACACCCATAGCCCCCTTCTCTTTAGACACGTTTAGTAAAGGCATGGGATGGACGTGGGTATTAGTGGGATGGACGTGGGTATTGGTGGGATGGACGTGGGTATGGGTGGGACAGACTGGAGCATGACTGGTAGAGAGAGGAGCATGGGTGGGACAGACAGGAGCATGGATGGGACAGAGAGGAGCATAGTTAGGAGAATGGAGGTGAAGGAAAGATGGAAGGGAAGGGGGAGGGAGGAACATAGGCCACGGATGACCCTCTCTTGGTACTTAACGAGAAAATGCAGGCACCCGTGAAATACCCGCGGATAATCTGACACCAAGACTGGCCAAGAATTTCAATTTGGGGACCACGGCGGCGCAGGATGTATGTGTTCGAAGGATATTGGTTCCTGTTAAATACTGTGGCTCTTCTTGTGGGTGAGGGTGACGCAAGGACATTTTCCCATCGCCTCTCTGGCACTAAAGTAACAGGACAGTGGCATCATTGTGGTACTGGCATCATGGCACGACAGTAACAGGGTATTGGCATCATTGTGGTACTGGCATCATGGCACTGGAAGTAACAGGGTATTGGCAACATTGTGGTGATGGCAACTATGTGGCAATGGTAGCAAGGTGTCATCAGAGTGAACAAGACCCAGCAGTATTCCCATGGCGACTCTTACTGAACAAGAGTGTAATATTTCACTACAATCGTTCCTTTAGTATTTAAGATATATATATTAGTTAAATAAATGTGTGTGTGTGTGTGTGTGTGTGTGTGTGTGTGTGTGTGTGTGTGTGTGTGTGTAAGCTATACATACATACATACATACATCAGCCCCAAAATGCATAAAACAGTATACTAAACCCCAATTTTTTCCAGCAAGTAAATGTAAAATAAATATAAACTAAGTTAAAATAAAATTAAACGTTATTTATTATTATTATTATTATTATTATTATTATTATTATTATTATTATTATTACATACATACATACATACATACATACATACAGACATACATACATAAACGTAATAATAACATAAAAAACATACAAATATAACCACAAAATAGGTATATAAAAAAAACTTTATCCCACCCTCCGTTTCCCTTCCGCTACGCCTAAAAAATTTATAGTCCATCATAAAATAAAGTAAATTAATTAAAATAAACCCATAGACAACAAATATCACAGGACCTAACAATATAACTAAGTCACCCGCCAACATTCCCGCCCCACCTTCCATTTTCATTCGTCAAATTTACATAAGCAATCATGTAAGTCCAATATTTACATGGCTGTAAAAAGGCCAGGGTATCGTGATTGTAAATTGACACAGGGGCCAACACAAGGTCAGGCCACGGCCAGGCCACACAATATCCGTCTTGTTTTTAGACCGGATTTCGCTGTTTATTATTTTCTGTATTAATTATTTATCTCTCGTGTGTGTGTGTGTGTGTGTGTGTGTGTGTGTGTGTGTGTGTGTGTGTTTTAAGGGTGATTAAAGTGGTAACATAAATCCATGTCTTGTTTGTATGTTAGTAAAACCTCCATTTAACGTAACGATATAGAGATGAAAAATCCATTATATCGAGAGTTCGTTAGATTATATGGAGAGAGAGAGAGAGAGAGAGAGAGAGAGAGAGAGACCGTTACATGGAGGTTTCACTATAGTTTCTTTCTAGTTATTCTGACATATAATTAAACAACATCCGTCACCAGATATCAAATATAACCCTTATCTGACCCACAACACAGCTACCAGATATTAAGTGATTCAAGATTGGTAACCACATCCAAAGAGACAAGATTTGGTTGGGTTAAACTAGGTTATCCCGGCCAGCCAGTTATCACGGGGTAGTATTTAAGATAACTGGGTTAAACTTAGTACATCACGACGCCATTGACCCGAAGTTGAGGCCATAACAGTCAACTGAGAACTTAGGAACAAGTTCTAAGTTGGGTACTATGTTCCATCTTTTAACGGGTAAACTTTATCAAATGTTTCGCCTCGCGCCTAAGAAAGCCAAACTTAAAATTACTGCTAGGTTAATGTTCGTTCTGTCTGTCTGTCTGGCTGGCTCTCTTTCTAACTTTCACTCGCTCTCTAACTCGCGCTCTCTTTCTAACTCTCTGTCTCACTCTCCAACTAACTTTCTAACTCTCTCACTCTCTCCAACACTCTCTAAGTAACTTTCTAACTCTCTCCAACACTCTCCCCAACACTCCCTAACTCTCTCCAATAACTTCTAGAATAAAATTTTCATAAAGTTTTATAATTGGTCTCAGTTGGTTCACCTACACCGACTCCTACAGGATGGTCGTGGGGCAGAGGTTCCCGGTAAAAATAGACACGTGAATACTGGAATAAGTTTCAGCCCCCAAAACCTCGTCTAGCAAGTAGATATCAGCCCCCGGCTCACGAAAGTAGTATATTTCAGCCCCCGGCTCACGAAAGTAGTATATTTCAGCCCCCGGCACACGAAAGTAGTATGATTTCAGCCCCCGACTCATGAAAGTAGTATATTTTAGCCCCCGACTCATGAAAGTAGTACGATTTCAGCCCCCGACTCATGAAAGTAGTATGATTTCAGCCCCAGACTCACGAAAGAAGTAAATTTCAGCCCTCGACTCATGAAAGTAGTATGATTTCAGCCCCAGACCACGAAAGAAGTGCAGATTTCAGCCCCAGACTCACGAAAGAAGTAGATTTCAGCCCCCGACTCATGAAAAGTAGTATGATTTCAGCCCCCAGACTCACGAAAGAAGTAGATTTCAGCCCCTGACTCATGAAAGTAGTATGATTTCGTTCTGACTCATGAAAGTAGTATATTTTAGCCCCCGACTCATGAAAGTAGTACGATTTCAGCCCCCGACTCATGAAAGTAGTATGATTTCAGCCCCAGACTCACGAAAGAAGTAAATTTCAGCCCCCAAATGCATGAAAAAGTAAACTTAACCCCAATTTTTTTTCCAATAAGTAAATATTAAAGAAAAACTAAACAAATTAAAAAAAGAAAACGTTAAATGATTATGAGGACTTAAAGACAACAGAAAACAAGAAAAACAAACAAGAAACAATGTAAATAAGAGAAAGAGAAGAACAGAAGAAAACTAGGAAGAGTAAAAACGGAACAGGGAATTAGAAGGAAAAGAATAACAGAAGGAAAAAACTATGAAGAGGATTAGTGGAAGAAAAATCCCAAAATAGGAGGAAGAAAAGAAATGAGATGAAGAGGAAAAAAAGAAAAAAAAAGAATAGCAAAAAGATAAGCCTGAAAAAAAGAAAGGAAGGAAAGAAATAGGGAAGAGAGGATCAGTAGATGAAAAAAAATAGATTAAGAGGAAGAAAAGAAGAAAGGGTAAGAGGATTAGAAGAACTGAAAGACAGGTAGGTAGAGAGGTGTTACCGTCCCCGGGAAACTGACAGGATATAGCCAGGAATGATGTTGCCTGTCAGCTGTCTAATTTGGCTGTCCGTGACGTCCTTAGTTTATCGGAGTTGTTTTTAATAATAATAATAATAATAATAATAATAATAATAATAATAATAATAATAATAATAATAATAATAATAATAATAATAATAACCTAACCCCCCGTCCTCCCTCCTCCCTCACCCCCCACACGCTCCTCACCCACTCCCTCACCCCCACCCTCCATCACCCCCACCCCCACCCTAAACACACACACAGACAGAACACTGAATCACCAACTTACACCCAGAGGTCACTGAAGCCAAATGACAAGTCGGATAACAGCCCCACATTACAGCAGGGAACCCAATCATTACAGCAAAGCAACTCCACCATTACAGCTCATTACATTACACCAGGAACTCGGCAGAACGTGTAAAGAATAACCAACATACGAAACGCCATTTATCTCCCAGGGCCCCTCTTTGATGTTGGTGAAAAATTTACGTTTTTTTTTTCGATTTTTTTTCCTTCTTTTGTGTATGACGTGACACAATACTGCCCTGTATTGCGTTCACTCGATGCCATGTTTGTGTCTATTTTGTAATCACTGTAACTGTACCGGTAAATAGTATATATACGTTATTTTTTTATTGTATGTATTTCTGTAATCTATTATCTTGTAATTGTATTTTGTTTTGTAGATGTGATTTAACATGTTGTACATTATTCAGGAGTCACGTTTGTATAATGTAATTCTGTAAGCTAATACCTGTAATACTATTTGTACCTGTAATTATATTCCTGTCTTTAGTTTATATTAATAACGACCTTGACCTTTGACCCAGTGGCCTCAAAATCAACCATGACCTTCCTCTCTCTACGTACATTATAACATGTTCATCAGTGGATAGACAGATGAAGCGACAGACAGAAAGACGGACGGACGGACATATACACTACGGGGGGCGTATGCGAATTAAATCAACCCAGTTTCTCAGAAGACCATGAGAAGTGTGTCATGTGAAGTCAATCTGTAACTAATGCTCCTTTGTGTGTGTGTGTGTGTGACCCCTTCCTTCCTCCCCATGTAAAGCTCTCCCTCCTTTCCCCTTTCCTCCCCTACCCCCAGAATCGACTCTCGCCAATCCTTTCTCATGGAATTTGTGGGGCAATGCACGTCGAGGGTGCCTTGGAGAGACTCTGCATGTTGGAATACCCATTATTCTCTGTAATAAATCCAACTGTGGAGAGAGAGAGAGAGAGAGAGAGAGAGAGAGAGAGAGAGAGAGAGAGAGAGAATAATCTCGTCACCACTCCACCAATACCATCATCACCACCTTTTTACAAAGTTAAAAATTCCACCAAGAATAATTTCCCCCCTCGAGTAAAAAAAAAAATATCACCTGAGGATCTTCTATAAGGCCCAAGAACTTCCTTAAACCTTCGACACAAAATTCGAGTCTACAATAAACT
This sequence comes from Homarus americanus, assembly GCF_018991925.1. NCBI lineage: Eukaryota > Metazoa > Arthropoda > Malacostraca > Decapoda > Nephropidae > Homarus > Homarus americanus. The sequence continues at coordinate 105,502 of NW_024744578.1, forward strand.
GACTATCGGCTAGCGTATTGAGCCTCAGAGCACATAAACACAGACTCCCAAGTGTTGAAGTCAATTTTTATCAAGATGTACTTCAATTTACGACCTGGTTTCGTTACCACACTTACGACACTTCACTCTGTCGTAAGTCTGGAAGAGATTTTATCATACGTAAGTTAAGACATCAACCTTTATCATACTTAAGACCAGGTGAGAATTATACTATACCTGTAATTTATACCTGGATGATATCAAAAGTATCGGTCTAGACTCTAAAATATCCTTCTGTGATCCTGAAGGGGACTTGTAGGATTCTTAAAGACCTAACACGTTAACCTCTTTACCTGGGCACTCGTCTCACACTCATCAACACACAACATACCTGAACAAAAAGAACATTATATTAGCATTATTAAAACACTACAGGGGAATAATATAGTCATACCTCAACGATAAATAAGATAAAGAAACAGGTAAATGCTTTAGGTTAAGGTGTCTGAACCGCCCCAGGGGATGAAGGAAAGGGTCACTGGCACCTAAAGGTCAGTGTGCCAATACCAGTCATAAAATAGTGCCATAAATACTGATAGGTTATGAAGAAGTTAATGTACAGACAGACAGACAGATAGACAGAGACAGACAGAAACAGACAGACAGACAGGCAGACAGACAGACAGTGGGTTGTAAATTACTATATGAACAGCAGGCTCGCTCTCTCTCACAGCTTTCACAGTTTTGTTTGAGAAAGTAAAAAGAAAGGAAGATGGACTTAATTTCCCCCCTCTCTCTCCCCTTACCTGCTGTACCCTCCCCCTTCCCTCCCCTCCCATCACCCTACCCTACCCCCCTTAACTCTACGATGCACTTATTGACTTCCACCCCACCCCACCCCACCCCACCCCCTACCCTGCCACCTCTACCCCATCCTGCTCTGCGCTGGTCCTTATCTAGCCATGCTCCAATTATTGTCCTGCTCCTCCCTCGTGAAGACCGACCTACACATCATCGTCTACCACTGATATCTCCCAACACGACACAGTTGGGGATAATGAAGACGATAGTATACACACGAGATAGAAGGGATGATGCAGGTCTGAGGGGAAGGAGAGGGGGGAAGGAAGAAAGGAGGGGGAGGGGAGAGAGAGGAGGAAGGGAGGGGTGGGAGGGGGATGGAAGGAGGGAGGGTGGTTAGGTAGTGGCAATGATCATCATGATAGGCTTTGTCTTCTTCTTCCCTCTCCCCCCACGGGGCTATCGCTGTAATGCATGGATGGGCCTGGGAGGGGATGGATGGACGGACGGGTGGGGTGGGTGGGTGGAAGTGGGCGGGCGTTACTCACTGATACGCGATAGATCCTCCAGCCCACAATAACCCCGCCGCCCACCCGCTCCCACCACCACCCACTCTCACCCCTACTCTATTATGCAAATGACTGTAATAATCCTAAACAGTTAGTGTAGATTAGAGAGAGGGAGAGGCGGGGGGGGGAGTGAGGTGATGTCGGCCACGGAACTTACAACACGAACTGGCACGGAAAATGAGACAAGGATTACCCTGGAAAATCACGATAAATTACCACGGAAAGTGACACGGAAAGTGACAGAGAAACGGACTGAGACGAAAATTACCATAGAGAGAGAGAGTGCCAAGGTAAAGTGCCACGGGAACTGAAGAGAAGGGAAGTGCTACACCGGCTCGAGACACCTGACACTGGCGCTGCTAGGCGAGGGGAAGAGGGCAGTGACATAGGATATGGACGATTATGGACCGATACCCCCTACTTCCTCTCCCTTACCTCTCCCCCTACCCCCTACCTCTCCCCTACCCCTTACCTCTCCCTTACCCCTTACCTCTCCCCTACCCCCTACCTCCCCCTACCCCTACCCTCCCCCCACCCCACCCTCCCCTACCCCTACCTCTCCCCTACCTCTTACCTCTCCCCCTACCTCTCCCCTACCCCTTACCTCTCCCCCTACCCCCTACCTCTCCCCTTATTCCTCTCACTCCACCCTACCTTTGATATTGAAACAGTTTATTAAGGCAGAAAAATACAGTTCTAGAGCAAACAACAGGAACAATATTGACGTGGCTGAACCAAGTGAGACCCTGAGCCCTCTTAGCGGCACCTGATATATACTGTACATTTATCATCAAATAATTATTATATAACATTTACAATCAACTGACTTACTACACTAACATGGTGTTGGTAAATACATAATATTGCCACGTTTATCATTTTTTTATCTAATTATCTTTCTTTACGTTTGTATTATAGATATATACACATATATACGGTAGAGTTGATATACAGTAATCTGATGAGAGTGGAAGCCATACAACTCAAGCAAAATATATAATTATTGTAATAGTAATTTCTATCAACGTGGCCATATTTGATATAATGGTTTCCAATGGTGCAGCTAAAGTGTAAGAGTGAGTGTTATAAAAAAAAATATTAATACCTACACAATAGATATCTTTGCTGGCATGAGTGGGGGTAAGTTGTTCCATACCTTCACACCGTGATATTTTATGGAGGTCTGGGACTGGGAGGAGCGCAGGGGGGGTGGAAATAGGATACCTTTTCCTCAATTTCCCACGTGCCTCCCCTGCAGAATATCAGCCCCAAGGGGAGGAAGGCTCAGGTGTCATATATCCTCCCCATAATATTCGTGTTTTCGATTAGCATCCTAACACAATTTTACACCGGAGATAATTATTAAAGACTCATAAAGCTGAGCTGGGCTGGGAAAGAAAGAAAGAAAGAAAGAAAGAAAGAAAGAAAGAAAGGTCCATGATATATTTACCATAATACTTGGGTAAAAGAAACAATATTATCACTAGCAGGGGTGGGAGGGGGTTGGTTATGAGGAGCCGCCACTGAGGTATCGGATTACACACGCTGAAGCTAAGGACTGGTACGGTGGGTTCGAACCAGACTCAAGTGGATGCATGTTTAGGGGTGCTGTATTAAATCCAACCAGCCAGTCACCCAGCCAGCCACACCGACCTATACATTACACTCACTCACTCACTGTCTGTTTGCGTGTGTGTGTGTGTGTGTGTGTGTGTGTGTGTGCAATGTACTGGTTGAAAAGGATGTTGGTGGATGAGAGAGAGAGAGAGAGAGAGAGAGAGAGAGAGAGGTGATTACAGGTATATTATGACTTAATCTCTGACCTGTTTACAATGAAGCGGCTCCACTATAATGCATTTACCTAGACCAATTGTGGCGCCGAGTGATCCAGGGAGGAGGAAGAGGAGAAGGAGGAGGAAGGAAGAGGAGGAGAGAGGAAGAGGAGGAGAGAGGAAGAGGAGGTATTTAGACCCCCATCACCACCTCTCACTCCTCTATACATAATGACTTGACCGGTGAGCCCCTCCATCTCTCAGTGTCTTTCATCCTCCTCCCATTCGTCCCTCCCTCTCCCTCACCCTTCCCTCCCTTTTTTCTCCCCTCACCCCCACAAGCCATCATTCTCGCCTCTCTCTCTCAGCTCTTAAGACAATAACTACCTGAGGTTGGAATTAATTACACCACAGGTAAAGGTGGAGCAAGACGAGTCATCATATAAGCCCCACTTGCCCCTCCCTCACCTGTGTCCCTCACCTGCAAGCTCACCTCCTCCCTCCCTCCTCACCTGTGTCACCTCTCCTCCTCCTCCCTCACCTGTGTCACCCTCACCTGTGTCACTCTCCTCCTCCTCCCTCACCTGTGTTTCACTTTTCTCTCCTCCCTCCTCACCTGTGTGTCACCTCTCCTCCTCCCTCCTCCCTCACCTGTGTCACCTCCTCCTCCTCCTTCCTCCCTCCCTCACTCCAGGCCACCACTCCGTGTCACCTCCCTCCTCCCTCACACCTGTGTCACCTTCTTCCTTCCCTCCTCCTCCTCCCTCACCTGTGTCACCACCTCCTCCCTCCCTCACCTGTGTCACCCCCCACCTGTGTCACCTCCTCCTCCCTCACCCATCTCCCTCCTCCTCCCTCCCGTGTCCTCCTCCCTCACCTGCCCCCTCCCCTCCTCCACCTGCCCCCTCCCCTCCTCCACCTGTCCTCCCCTTTCCCTCACCTACTGACAACTAACCAATCAGGATGGAGTTGTAACGCGCGACAATCCCATACGTCATCAGGACAACAAACTGACAACCAATCCCCATCAACTCACGTGACTCGGCCTGGCATTTGCCCGGCGTCCACTCCTGGGTCCCCTCTACCTCCCCTCCACCTCCCCTCCACCTCACCCTCTCACATCAATAGCCAAAACCAACACATAAATCCTTGACTCAGGAGACATGGGTATTATTGATGTAAAATAGAGAGTTGAGGAGAAGGAGAGAGCTATAGATGATGATATGTGGGGAAGGGGGGAGGGGTGGTGATGGAGGAAGGAAGGTAGGGGGGTAGGAGGGAAGGGTGCGAGGGAATGGGAGGAGGGTAAGGAGGGGTAGGAAGAAAAAGAGGTAAGGAAAGAGGAAAATAGGGTAGGGAAGGAAAGAGAGAGGGAGAGAAAGGAACGAAAGAGGGAAAGTAAAAGAGGAGGATGGAATAGAATAAAGGAGGTAAAGTGGGAATAACTAAAAGACTAGACTGAATGCAGGACGTAAGGAGGGGAAAAGAGATAGTAAGAAATGACAGACAGATAGACAGACAAGAGACAGACAGAGAGACAGACAGAAGAGGGAACTTTCTCGTCTCTATTAACAGGCCCCACACTAATCACCACAGACCCTGATCTCCCACCAATCACGGACCCTGATCCTAATCTCCCACCAATCACGGACTCAATCACCAATAATCCTTAATTTAATCAACTAATCGAGGTGCTCTAACAATAACAACCCCAAAAAATTAACCACATATAATCAAAACTTTTATGAGGAATCAATTTGGAAAGGTCATTGACGCCCTACATCCATTAATTAGTCTGAGGTAGAGGGAAACTACCTAACTACCTAACTACCTTGACGATATTGTGATCCGAATAGTTGTTACTGGTGGCAATTTGCACACTTGTATGACCACAAGTTGATTACGTATGCATGGTTCTGAGTGGCTATTGGTGGCGGCGAATGTTTGTACACCTTTCTGGTCACAGTAGGTAAGTTGTTTACCGGGGGGAGGGAGATGGAGGGGGGGTGAGAGGGGGAGTAAGATTGAGGGGGGGTGAGAGGGGGGAGTAAGATTGAGGGGGGGAGGAGACTGAGGGAGGAGTGAGGGGGGGAGAGTGAGATTGAGGGGGGGAGGAGACTGAGGGAGGAGGAGAGGGGGGGAGGAGATTGAGGGGGGAGGAGGGGGGAGGAGATTGAGGGGGGGAGGAGATTGAGGGAGGAGATTGAGGGGGGAGGGATTGAGGGGGGGAGATGGAGGGGGGAAGTGAGACTGAGGGAGGAGGAGAGGGGGAGGAGATTGAGGGGGAGGAGATTGAGGGGGGGGAGGAGATTGAGGGGGAGGAGATCGAGGGGGGGAGGAGATTGAGGGGGGAGGAGACTGAGGAGGAGGTGAGATTGAGGGTAGGGAGATGGAAGGGAGATGGAGGGGAGGGAAAATAGATGGTAGATGTGAAGTGGTGGGGGGGGTGATGGAGGGGTGAGGCAAAGTAGATGAGGAAGAGGGGACAAGAGGGGAGGGAAATAGGAATACAGTAAAATAAAAGATAATAACGAGCAGATGAATAACAGTGACGGTCATAATTGATAAGAGTGATCCTCCAGCCCTTCAGTAATTAAGTTAACATTACATTTAGACTGATGGTGACACTGGCTGGGTGTGGTGGTGGGGTGGGTTAGGGACGTGGTGGGGTGGGTTAGGGGCGTGGTGGGTGGGTTAGGGCGTGGTGGGTGGGTTAGGGTGTGGTGGGTGGGGTTAGGGGTGGGTGGGTGGGGTGGGTTAGGGTTGGGAGGGGTTAGCGGTGTGAGGGTGGGGTGGGTTAGCGGTGAGTTGGGGTGGGTTAGGAGTGTGAGGGTGGGGTGGGGTGGGAGGGAGTTTACCTCACCGTCTACCTGATTTATAAAAAAAAATATTAATCAAGTAAATTTAATACACCTACGACCATACTATCATCACATATCCCTAATACACAACACTCAGAAGGCTCAACCATGATCTTGTGAGAGTACTTCCTGCCATCGTCAAGTGCATCGAGTAAATTGTGGTCAGTACATCGTTTGGTTGTCAAGACTTTACTCCTTCCTTAATATATCGGCTGGTGGAGTGGTTGTAGAGTCATGCACGACCCTCCCCCCGTAGCGTCCTGCACGACCCTCCCCCCGTAGCGTCCTGCACGACCCTCTCCCCGTAGCGTCCTGCACGACCCTCCCCCGTAGCGTCCTGCACGACCCCTCCCCCGTAGCGTCCTGCACGACCTCCCCGTAGCGTCCCACGACCCTAGCGTCCTGCACGACCCTCCCCCCGTAGCGTCCTGCACGACCCTCCCCCCGTAGCGTCCTGCACGACCCTCCCCCCGTAGCGTCCTGCACGACCCTCCCCCCGTAGCGTCCTGCACGACCCTCCCCCACCCTGATAAAGGATCTTGGTAAACTTATCACAGGGAGCCAATTCCAACTTGATTCTCTTGTGTTATTTACCTCAAGTCTCTTTATCTTCCCCGATTCATCTCCCCCTTTCGCTTCTGACCCAATATATTAACACTTTCTTCTTCTTCTCCTCCTTATCTCTTCTTCCCTAACACAACCTCCCCCCCCCCACCAAGACAGAGGCCAGGAGTTTGTCACATTGGAACAATTCTCTCTCAATCTTTTCCATATTTTGCTTCATCTTTCCCCTCGTACCTGACCTACATGTTATCCATTTTTCTCCATGCCTTTCTTCCCTTCTAGACCTCCTACCCTCCCCCTACACCCCACCCGAGGCACAATCGAGAACCGCCCCACACAATCTTGCTCCATCAAAGTGCCTTTTGTTCCAGAGTATTCCAGCCTACAATTAAGTCGCTGGCGGAGTTTCATCGTAACTTTATGCAGGTCGGGATTGCCGATAGCTATCTTGATAACAATAATTAATTGCCAATTCCCCCTGCCCATCCCTTGCAGCCTTTGCTTTATCTTGAGATCTTCATTCAGGCTCTAGATGCACTGCCTTCAGAGGTAACTGTGAGCTGCAGTATAACCGCCCTTCTATACCAGCGACACAAGGCTCAGCTTCCCCTGGACACCTCTCTTGGCTCGGCTATGGCTGGAAATCTTGCATATAAATGATCGCCCGCGGAGCCAAAATATTGGCGGTGAGAAACTGCACGAGCGTAAACGCCGAAGGCCGTAAAAAGTTAAACATTGAGTAGGAAAGAATTTACCCGGAGTCAACACCACCGTGATGGAGGAGGAGTAGAGTTTACCTGGTGTAAAACTATATACCTGTCGTGTGAGGTGATCACCAGAACACCTGGTGGACAGCCCCCCTCAGCCCCTCCTTCCCTCTTAACTCACCAGACACCCAGCTCAAGGTCCTCAAGACAGTTGCCACACCCGTCTGGGCTCAGCACGGAGTCCGTCACCCATCAGTACACAAGAGACGTTTCCTCGTGACACTGGACCACGCGGGGCGTCCCATCAGCAGGTAGAAGCCGATGGAGGTTTTAGGAATCCATTAAAAGACGCAGCCAGAAGCCAAATGAAGCTCTCCCGGGGATTAACAAATACAGAAAAAGCTTCTTTCAAAATCCGCGGGTCACCACACTACACACGAGTAGAAGACGATGTACACAGAGCTCCCTACACCTGTTAGAAGCCTCAACATAAAACTTCACATGTAAAATAATAAAACAAGAGGATCCCGACTGTGCCTTCAAGAGATTATGGGAGTAACACACCGTGAGGACCCCCGTTAAGGACACCAACACAGATTAGGAGTCCTCTTACAGTCCGCTGGTGGTCGTCTGGGAGGACCTCAAGGACGCTCTTCCCAGGGTTTATCATGTAACCTCTCTCTGCACCACACTATCTGAACCCCTAACAACACAAAGCCCACTCCCCTACCAAGCACCCCTACCACGCACCCCTACCAAGTACCCCTATATCCCTTTAACCCCATAAGTACCCCCAGAGCCCTGTTAAGGTCCCACTCCCACCTAACCACCAACCAGAGGCCCTCAATTAGCCCCTGACCAGACGAGCATCAGGGACATGGCAACAGGCCCTCCATAACAAGACACCGGCCGATATTTTACCCACCCAAATTTACATACACAAGAGGCGCCCACCGACAAGTAGACACTAATGATACAACTCCTTCGTCGCCGCCGCCGTCGTCGTCACAACCACCAATATCATCCCTTTAGGCGAGACGAGAGCCCACCACCTGACCACCAACACTGTAATCAGTTTATAACATCGGGCAAAAAATGATGTCAATTCAGGGTTTGATCCTTTTTAAGACCCCTAAGAACCTTAACCCTGGAATTATCGATGCTCATATGTTTTAAAACCTTGTGATTAATACCCAACATAATGATATAATAACAAATAATATCCGTAAACGTTAATATGTCTTAAAAGTACCTAATTCCCTACGTTATCTCGACCAAGGAAGCAGTCTGGTTTAATTCCTTAACTTCACCGTAATACTTCGCCTCAACAAAAGATCTTAATCCAACAGTGTTTGCAAATATTGCCTCGGTAGTCAGGTTTTTTTTTTTATGTGTGTGTGTGTGTGTGTGTGTGTGTGTGTGTGTGTGTATCCTGTTACAATACAACCACGCACGAGAAGTTTACATTACATTATTTACCGTACTTGAAATCTTCCTCCTCCAATTATCTCCCCACAATAGATCTTATCCCCAGGGCATTGGTAAACACTGTCGGTATTATTTTAAACCTGTTCCGATACAACCAACACAAGAAATTGATATAACAGAATTTCTCCTTTCCTCCTCCCTTCTTCTTTTTCTTATCTTCTTCTCCTCTTCTTCTTCTCCTCTTCTTCTCCTCCCCCCCTCTTCTCCTCCTCCCCCACATACTCTACCTGACCCCTCCTATAAGCATTATGCCATCTCCCTAAACCACCTGATTTTGCTGGGATATTATTCACCTTTCTGGACACCGGGCGTTAGATCGAGAGTCGGGTGCAGGGGTGGTAGGGTGGAGGGGTGGTGAGAAGGCAGGGTGGAAGGGTGGCAGGGTGGTAAGTTGGATGGGGTGGCAAGGTGGCAGGAGGCTGGGCAGCCGACAGTGGATGATGCTGGCGGTGCGATAGCTTAATCTACACCGTCCAGATAGCATACAGATAGCCACTACTGGAGCGATCTGATGCTTATCTTCTAGAACACTTCTCTCTCTCTCTCTCTCTCTCTCTCTCTCTCTCTCTCTCTCTCTCTCGTGCCTTATACGCCTTCATGATCCTCTCTCTATCCTACATCCAGCCCCATCCTCTCCCATGTCTTGATCTGAGAGAGAGAGAGAGAGAGAGAGAGTTTCATCTCAACCACTTCACAAAATACTTAGAATATCTTTCACTTCCTTATCATAATAATAAAAATTCCTCGGCCGGGATAAACATATTAAAGGCAGGTCAATATTTACCTCCGCTACATTCTTTGATAAAATATTATTAGATCCCCCGCACGATGCTTGGGGAGGTGGGGGGGGGAGGCAGAGGAGGAATAATGGTGAGGAGAAGAGGAGGATGAAGAAGAGGAATGGGGAGGAAGAAGGAAAGGAAGAATCATGAGGAAGAAGAATAAGAAGAGGTTAGGTGAGAGAGAGAGAGAGAGAGAAGGGGGGGTAAGCAACTCCTTTGTTCCATTGGTTGTGTTAATTCCTTATGAGGAGCCACAAGCTAACTCGTCTTATCACCCTACATCACCCCTTCCTCCCCTTAATTATGCCACCCCCTTTCCTTCCTCCATCTTCACCTTCCTCCCTTCCTTCTCTTACATCTTCCCTCTTCTACTTCCTCCTCCTCTACCTTCCCTTACTCCCTTCTCACTTACCCTCCCTTACTTCATTCCTCATTTATCCTCCATCTTCTTCCTACCTCTCCATCTCCTCTCCCTTACTTCCTCCCTCTTCTTCTATCCTCCCTTAATTCTTCCTCCTCCTTCTTCTTCTTTCCATCTCTGTATCCTCCATCCCTTTTACTCTCTATCCTTATTCCATCCCTCTTCTCCCTCAAGCTGTCACCAACCACCATCGCCTAGAGGAAGGGAGAAGCCGCCCATCCAAGACTTGCCTGTGGGAGGGGAAGGGGCCGGGATGAGTGGGTTCTGCTGGGATAGTGTGGGTCCCGGGGGGCAGGAAAGGGAGGCCGGGAGGGGAAGGGAGAGAGAGTAGACCTGGAATAAGGGAGGTGAGGTGAGGGAGGGAGGGAGAGTAGGCCTGGGGGAGGGGAGGGAGATGAGAGGGGGCGAAGAAGGAGAGAGGGGGGCCAGGGGAGGAGAGGGGAGAGTGAGGAGAGGAGAGGGAGAGCGGGCCCGGGGCAGTATATTGGGCGGGACAGGTCGGTGTTGGTAATTGAATATGATGGAGGTGCGTGAGTGCGTGTCCCCGTCATATAAACATCGGGGGGCGCCCAGGAGCTGTCACCCTTACCATTTGTCCTTCCTGGCGACGGAGGAGGTATGGGAGGGAAGGAGGTAGAGAGGAGGGGGAGAGGGAGGGGGGAGGAGGTATGGGAGGGAAGGAGGTAGAGAGGAGAGGGAAATGGAGGAGGGAGGAGGGGGAAAAGGAGGGGGAGGAGGGAAGGACAGGTAGAGAGGAGGGAGGGAAAAGGGAAGAGGAGAGGATAAAGGGAAAAGTGAGGAAGAAAAGAAGAGAAGAGGAGAGGAGGTAGAAGGCACAGAAGAGACCTAGGAAACAGGGAGTTCAGACAACACTACTGGTAAAATAGGAGAGAATCAGTTTACACTATTTACACACTATAAACTCGTGTCATAAAGCCAACGCCTGGTGTCCCCGCGTGCAGCCCACAACGATATACTGATGGAAGCCTCTTGTCTCCTCCTCAAGCTGCCACACCCAGGACGACGTAATGAAGAAACGAATTAATACTATCTTCCAAACTGAGCATAGCTAATACATAAGACCTGACCTGACCTGACCTGACCTAATCCACAGGGCAAGTAAGAGGCAGTGGGACTATTAGACTAGGAATAATCTTAACACATCAGCCGCTTCCTTCGTCATACATCCGCCTCTCTCTCAACCAAACATCCGCCTCTCTCTCAACCAAACATCCGCCAAACATCCACCTCTCTCAACCAAACATCCGCCTCTCTCAACCATACATCAACCATACATCCGCCTCTCTCTCTCCACCAAACATCCGCCTCTCTCTCAGCCAAACATCCACCTCTCTCTCAGCCAAACATCCGCCACTTTCTCCACCAAACATCCGCCCTTTCTCCGCCCCGTCTCCTCCTCAACAGCCACACACCGATCTCCTAATTGCAGTTTTAAGTGGCGGACGACCCAACGTCTCCCAGTCCTCATTACACTAACATGTGCACCTTGTGAGCCTCTTTAAATCAATAGGCATTTTTATATTTCAGGTGAGGGGCGGGAGGGGGAGGAGAAAGAGGGCAGGAGAGAGGAGGGAGGGAAGGGCAGGAGGGGGAAGGAGGGAGGGGAAGGTCAGGAGGGAGGTGGGAGGGAGGAAAGATGGGAATGGGGAGAGGGTGGTGGTAGGGGGGGGGTGGAAGGAAGGATATTAATAGAGTGAGAATGAGTTAAAATGTGAGTGAGTGAGTGAGTGAGTGAGTGAGTGAGTGAGTGAGTGAGTGAGTGAGTGAGTGAGCGAGTACCTTTAGTATCTCAAACAACCTCACCTCACCCTACTTGGCTTTTACCTGATGTTTACCTTCTGGTTGGAGGAGGACAGGTGAAGGTCAGGGCAATACTCACCTGCCCGGCCACACCACGACTGCTCATAACTGTCTTACCTGTAAGAGAAAAATAAGAACGTTTAGGATATGATATTCATCTCTCTCTCTCTCTCTCTCTCTCTCTCTCTCTAATGTTAATACCCGAAGAGTAATTGTCACACCCTGAAGAAAAAAATTGCCCACACCTATGAAAAAAATTGCCTTGCACACCTATGAACAAAATTGCACACCTGAACAAAAATTGCCACACCCTGAAAAAAAAATTGCCACACCCTGAAAAAAAAAATTGCCACACCCTGAAGCAAATCGTATCCCAAGTGTAAAGTTATATAAGTACACATGATCTATCACCTCCTCAGCCTGACAGACACAAGTGGTATTTTTCTTGCCAAATGTCCACAATACATCTCGTGTCGTAGTGACGTTATTACAGGTAGAGAGTAAGACTGATGTACCTGTGCCCTTCCTACCTATCCTTTACTAACCTACGTCCATCACGATACAACCTCACTTACCTGCCCTCCTCCACCTCCCTGCCCTCCTCCACCTCCCTCACCTCCTCCACCTCCCTCACCTCCTCCTCCTCCACCTCCCTCACCTCTTCCTCCCCTACTCTCTCCTCCACCCACAGTAATACCACACCACACACACACACACACACACACACACACACACACACACACACACACACACTCTAAACACAACGTTAATATTCCCCCGTAAAGTAAAAAAACTACAAAAAAAACAAAACACACACAGAGCTTGACTGACAGCAGAGAAACAAACAGGAGACACCAGGGGGGAGCTGTGGTGTTTGTTGATGCTGGGAGACGGCAGGCTGGCTAACTGACTTACTGACTTGCTGAACACATATACAATAAAGGTGGGAGGGGGGGGAGTCGTCCTCACCTCTACCACCATCACCACCATCACTACCACCACCACCACCACCACTACTACTACCACCACCACTACTACTACCACCACCACCACCACCACTACCACTACTACCCCCTCGGAAATACTATTGTAAGTAAAGACCTCATGTTTTTGCGTGTGAGGTACAGGTTAAGTGACTGTCCTAAGGTGGTTGAATCCTAAAACAGGTGATTTACTCTAAAGTTGGGTACAGGTACAGTGATATTATCTAAATACAGGTACATTGGTTCTCTGGGAGTGGTGGACTGTATCATAAAGCTGGTGATTTAATCTTAATTGTGACAGATTTGTACCAAGAACGTACTCAGGACACGTTATACACACACACACACACACACAAACACACACACACACACACACACACACACACACACACACACTGCTTCAAGGTCAAGTCCCAACACAGTACACAGTTATCTACCTAAACCACGTCACTAACACTGTAATAAACTGTATCTTCGTTATAATTACACCAACAATAACAACAGAGGCTACGTTAAGCTTCCCGGATATTTGAATGTTTTCCTGACCATTATTGTAGGAGTGACTAATGGATCTGTGAGGGCAATGTTTTCCGGATAAGTTTGTCAGTCGTTAAGGGTGAATTTGTGATGGTGAGGGAAAGACTGGATGGGCTGAGGAGTAGTGTATTGCAGAACTATGGTGGATTGGTCAGCCAGTGCAGTTGGGGAGTTGTCCGGTCATCTTGGGTTATTCCTTGACGTTGGGTAATACAGGTCGATAACTTAGGGTGTGGTGGTTGTGTCGGTGACAGCTTACACCTTAAACAAATTTCTGCCTTGGTTACCCTAAGGCCAACCAGCCTCTTGACACGAGGGGTAACCATTACAATAAATGTAGTGCGATGTGGTGTGGGTACTGGGTAGGTCGTGTGGGGGTGTGGGTACTGGGTAGGTCGTGTGGGGGTGTGGGTACTGGGTAGGTCGTGTGGGGGTGTGGGTACTGGGTAGGTCGTGTGGGTACTGGGTGAAACATGTGGGTGTTGGGTGGGACGTGTGGGTGCCTGGAGTGGGACGTGTGGGTGCTGGGTAGGTCATTGTGGGTGTGTGGGTGCTGGGTGGGACTGATGTGGGTACTGGGTGGGTCGTGTAGGGTGTGGTGCCTGGGTGGGACTGTGGGTACTGGATGGGACATTGTGGGTACTGGGTAAAAGATCGTGTGGGGTGTGGTGCTGGGTGGGACGTGTGGGTACTGGGTAGGTCGTGTGGGGGTGTGGGTGCCTGGGTGGGGTGTGGGGTGTGGGGGTGCTGGGTGGGACGTGTGGGTGCTGGGTAGGGGTGTGGGGTGTGGGTGCTGGGTGGGTCGTGTGGGGTGTGGGTGCTGGGTGGGACGTGTGGGTGCTGGAGTGGGGAGTGTGGGGGACAGGTGCTGGGTGGACGTGTGGAGTCCCTGGGTAGGGTGTGGGGGTGTGTGGGTGCTGGGACGTGTGGGTGCCTGGGTGGGGGTGTGGGGTGTGGAGTGCTGGGCCGGGGTGTGGGTGTGGTGCTAGGTGGGACGTGTGGGTGCTGGTTGGGGGTGTGGGGTGTGGGTACTGGGTGCAGGACGTGTATTAGGTGCCTGGGTAGGTCGTGTGGGGGTGTGGTGCTGGGTAGGTCGTGACAGGAGGGTGTGGGTAGTTGCTGGGTAGGTCGTGTGGGGTGTGGGTACTGGGTAGGTCGTGTGGGGGTGTGGGTACTGGGTAGGACGTGTGGGTACTGGGTAGGTCGTGTGGGTACTGGGTAGGGAGTGTGGGATGTTTGAGTATAGACGACAGACTGTCAGTGATCAACTGCCGTGTCCACTGTACCATCCACCCCACCTCTCCCTCAACAGGTACACCCTCGGGGGACCTCAGCTACACAGACTTACACACATTACCCAAAATACCTGTGAGCCATGGCCCGCCAGCAGGGTGGAATTTCCCCATCGTGTGTACCTCCCTCACCGTCACCTGGTCCTCACATTATCGGCCTCCCCCACGTAACCTCTCACCTCACGTCGTTCCCAAAGGCAGACACAGAACTCCGCATCATTAAACAGGGGCGGTTGTAAACAAAAGACGGGTGAACGTTCGCCTGGCGCAATTTATATGAGCGAATCACTGGGGAGGAGACGAACGCCGCGAGCTGGTGCTGCCGATGTTTCGTGGAGTAATCTTTATTATCTATATATATATATATATATATATATATATATATATATATATATATATATATATATATATATATATATATATATATTTACCTGGAGTCTACTTGACGTCGATTCCAGGAGCTTTGGTCACAGCACGATCGATTTTGTTCAGTTCACGCAATTATGTTCTCACCTGATGGCTCTCTGACTGCCACCCACCGACACCACCCACCTGTTACTGATGCTTCACCACCCACCTGTTACTGATGCCTCACCACGACCCACCGAGACCACCCACCTGTTACTGATGCTTCACCACCCACCTGTTACTGATGCTTCACCACCCACCTGTTACTGATGCCTCACCACGACCCACCGAGACCACCCACCTGTTACTGATGCTTCACCACGGCCCACCGACACCACCCACCTGTTACCACCTGAACAAACAATACAAAACACACAACAAACAACTAGAGTACCAAACAAACACATATCACAAATACCCACTTACACAACAAATTCCTCAGTATATCATTTCTCCCTAAACTTTGGGGAAATAACTGGTAATACAACAAGTTCACTCGGCGAAGATAAAAATAATTTGTTTCCCTTTTTTAATCCAAGGAAGGAAAAAAAACAACTCTTAACTTTCGATGGGAAAAATAATTACAACTTCATCGCTAAACTTTGTGTTGGGTAAAACGGTGGGTGGTGGTGGTGGTGGTAGAGGTGGGTGGTGGTGGTGGGTGGTGATGGTAGGGGTTGTGGTTGTTGGGGTATGTGGATGGTGGTGGTAGTTGCTGTTGTCGAGTTGTTTTCTGGTGGTTGTGGCGGAAGCAGGGGGAGGCGACAGAAGAGGTGGAGGAGGGAGGGGGCGGGCAGGCGGCGGAGGGGCAGACGGCGGGGGAGGGGCAGGAGGGAGGTGGTGGTGGTTCCGGGCCTCGGGTGACAGATGAGCGGAAAAACAAAAATGAACTGAATACAGCACTTCCCCCTTACAGTTCCGCCGCGTCCTTCACACGGGGTGTTCTGCTGTGGCCGCAAGTAGAACACAGAGCACCAGCAAGCGACCTGTTCAACACCCGAAGAAGGACGAGACAACAACAGCAGCAGGAGGAGGAGGGCGCCCCTAACACCTCACTCCCTCCATCTTAAGATAAAAGTGTTTACCAGGGGCAGGAGCCACTTGCAGGAGACATAAGCTGCCTAACCTCTTACCGTTCCTCCGCCACTCTGTTAGCTATCACCGTAAAAATGAAAACTTGCCAAAGCTTTAACAATAAGTTTCTGGGGGGTCTCTTTCTGTCCAGAGGCGCCAACCAGTCCAGACCACCACTACCACCCCCACCACTACCACCCCTACTACTACTACCCCCACCACTACCACCTCTTCCACCACCACTACCCCCACCCTCTCTCTCCTCTTGATAATACACTAGCTTGTGCCTTAGCATGATAAACACGGCCATATGTTCACAATCAGATAATGTATGACCACTCACCGCCATGCACTCCGGAGCAGTCATGCACTCTCAGTCGGTGACAAATTGCCATGCACGGTCATATTTAGTTGTAGTTAAGTAATAGTTGGAATGATTTAACGCGTTGTGTGAGACAGTGACAAGTGGCTTCATTTTGAGGGTATGATTATATTAAGAGAAAAATCAAGTAGAAAAATTGCTCGAATGATAACAATAAGCATTCATTATCATACACAAAACATTATTTTTTACCTTTTCTCCACAGTTGCACATGTTCTGCTGCCCATAAGTGTAGCCTGACACAGTAGACGACACATGTGTATTAGAAGAACTCCCCATAAACGCCAAGAATACACATTTATGACAAAAAAGTGCAGCAGCGTCACACAGCCACGAGACAGAACACAGACTGGACGGGAACATAGACTGGGCGGGGACGTACACTGGACGAGAGACAATCGCGATGCTGATTGGCTGAGGCCGAGTCAATCTCACACCCTAAACTACCAATTCCCGAGGCAAGAAGCAATTACCACATTACATCATTAAAATTATTCTGTTTTCTTCTTATTCTCGTTGCTATAAACTCATTCAATTATCTAAAAAAGGCAAGAATAATGAACTAATTCACAATTGAAGTAATATCTTAGGCGAATTGCGGGAGCAGGTGTAAACGTGAGCCCAGGTGGAAACGTGAGCCCAGGAGTAAACGTGAGCCCAGGTGTAAACGTGAGCCCAGGTGTAAACATGAGCCCAGGTGGAAACGTGAGCCCAGGTGTAAATAATATTGTCCCTCGATTTCTTACCTAAAAGATTTCAGACAACTCAAAATATATCATGAGACTTATTTCTTTATTTAATCTAACCTAACCTAACCTAACCTAACCTAACCATATTCTCATTGTATTATAGGTCAATCGGTGATCCAGGCAAGGCATGAAATGACCAAAAAATACAATGGCATACGTTATGCTCTATAGGAAACGTCCGAGGCGAATTGGTTAGTTGGTTGGTTGGTTGGTTACTGACTCTCGTATACAGGAATAAGACAACAGGCATCCTACTCAAGATAAGTCTCTGAGTAATATCGACGCCATGTTACCCAAGTTGAATCACCTCGTTACTGAAGTGAGATAGTTAGATTCTTCCATGTCTATCCTGTTGTGGTGGTGGGGGTGAGGAGGAGGGTGGGATAAAGGGGAGGGGGAAGGAGGGGAGGAGAGGATAAGGAGGGAGAAGGGAGGGAGGGATAAGGGAGAGAGGGATAAGGGGGAGAGGAGGATAAGGGGGAGGAGGGATAAGGGAAAGGGAGGGATAAGGGTAGGGGGGGTGAGATAAAGGGAGGTGGAGGGATAGGGTGAGGGGAGGAAGAGGAAATAAAGGGAGGCGGAACTGATAGAGGGAAGGGGAGGGATAAGCGGAGTAAGGGGAACAATATACCGCCCTTTAATAGTCTAGGTCGGAGCCACCACCACCAGGCAGGAACACAACACGGAAGCAACACGGAAGTTATCTATTTCAGGCTCACAATCCCGCCGCCGCTCCCAGCAGAGGAAGGATGCCTAGAGGCCCCTCAAGTTTGTTTATTGGCTGGCTGCCTTGTGACGACCCCCCCTATACCATCATGAGGTCGTCCTCCTTGAAGTTGTCGTCCTTGAAGTGGTTGCTGTCTTTGTCGTCCTTGAAGTGGTTGCTGTCTTTGTCGTCCTTGAAGTGGTTGCTGTCTTTGTCGTCCTTGAAGGATTTGCTGTCTTTGTCGTCCTTGAAGTGGTTGCTGTCTTTGTCTCGTCCTTGAAGTGGTTGCTGTCTTTGTCGTCCTTGAAGTGGTTGCTGTCTTTGTGTCGTCCTTGAAATTAGTTTGCTGTCTTTGTCGTCCTTGAAGTGGTTGCTGTGGCTTTGTCGTCCTTGGTCTTAATAGTTATCGTCCAGAACAGCAGTACCTCCAGGAGGGAGGAGGGAGTGTGTCTCTCTCTCTCTCTCTCTTCTCTCTCTCTCTCTCTCCTCTCTCTCTCTCTCTCTCTCTCTACCACCACACTCAGCATTTAACTTTCCCTAACTACCCTACAACACAACATTACACCATACACCCAACTAGCCAGCCACAGCTATCTTCCCCTTCCCCTACCATCACTACGTCCGTTAGTTAAAACAATCACCCAGGCTTTACACGCGACTGGGGTCATCATTCCCATTAATTAACACACGAGGATGGACCGTAGTTGCATTGCAGGTTTACCACTGTGTTGGCCCCCGGGTTCAACAATTTATAGCGGGTAGATAATAGTGCAATAACTTGGGCGTGTCACTCGTGTAAAGGTTCCGACACTGTCCCGCCACACAGCAAAAATGCAATTGGTTAGATCCGGGTGGTGGTGGGAGGGGTGGTTGAGGATTGGTGGAGGAGGTGGAGGTGTGGGGAGGTGGTGGGGAGGTGTGGGGAAGGTGGTGGGGAGGTTGGGTAGGGAGGTGGGGAGGTGGAGAATGAGGTGGGAGTGGGGGTGGTGGGGGGTGGGTGTTGACGATTGATGGCTGGCCCTGCTGCTGCTGTATACTGTAACCCCTTCCTTCCCTCCCTCCCGTTCCTGATACTGATGCTGTAACCCTTCCTTCCCTCCCTCCCGTTCCTGATACTGATGCTGTAACCCCTTCCTTCCCCTAACCTCCCGTTCCTGTTAATGTTACTTTACTGCTGCTGTTGCCCTGAAGTTACTGTAATGGCGGCAGTTCATCATTAGTGTGTGAATTATTGCTCTCCCTTTTTTCTCCTCCCTTCCTTCCCTCATCTTTCCTACCTCTCCCTTCCTTCTTTTCCTTCCTTCCTTCCTTCCTTTCCTCCTTCAGCTTTCCTATCTCTCTCTCCCTTCCTTTCCCCATCTCTTTTTTTCTCCATCCTCCTCTTCTTACCTCATTTCTGCCTCACCTCTCCTTCTTCCTCCTTCCCTCACCTCTCCTCCTTCCCTCACCTCTCCTTCCCTCACTTCTCCTCTTTCCTCCTTCCCTCCTCTCCTCCTTCCCTCACATCTCTTCCTCCTTCCCTCACCTCTCCTCCTTCCCTCACCTCTCCTCCTCCCCCTCACCCTCTCCTCCTTCCTTCACCTCTCCTCCTTCCTCCTCTCCTCCTTCCCTCACCTCCCTCCTTCCCTCACCTCTCCTCCTTCCCTCACCTCCCCTCCTTCCCTCACCTCTCCTCCTTCCCTCACCTCCCCTCCTTCCCTCACCTCCCCTCCTTCCCTCACCTCTCCTCCTTCCTTCACCTCTCCTCCTTCACTCTCCTCTCCTCCTTCCCTCACCTCCCTCCTTCCCTCACCTCTCCTCCTTCCCTCACCTCCCCTCCTTCCCTCACCTCTCCTCCTTCCCTCACCTCCCCTCCTTCCCTCACCTCCCCTCCTTCCCTCACCTCTCCTCCTTCCTTCCCTCCCCTCCTTCCTTCACCCTCTCCTTCCTTCCACCTCCTCCTCCTTCCTTCACCTCCCTCCTTCCTTCACCTCTCCTCCTTCCTTCACCTCTCCTCCTCCTTCCTCTCCACCTCCAAAAAAATCATTACTGAACTGAATCTTTTTGTTCCTCTTTTGTTTCAACGGATATTCATCATAGATGCTCCTCATGTGTGTAGATATTTGACAGAGACGACTCATCCATGTACGACCCAGGTACGACTCAACGAGAACGGCTCAACGAGACGACAGGTACGACTCAACGAGGAACGGCCAGGTACGACTCAACGGAACGACCCAGGTACGACTCAACGAGGAACGGCCAGGTACGACTCAACGAGGTACGACACAGGTACGACTCAACGAGGAACGACCCAGGTACGACTCAACGAGGTACGACTCAACGAGGTACGACACAGGTACGACTCAACGAGGTACGACTCAGGTACGACTCAACGAGATTAGACTCAATGTGGTACGACTCAACGAAAAATGAATCAACGAATAACGAATCAAAGAAGAACGAATTAACGAAGAAGAATCAACGAGTCACATCACCAACAGAAGAGATGTGACCGGAGGCTGATACCTGTCTCACCTGTGTTGCCTCACCTGTTACCTGCCTCACCTGAGCATGATACACTGCCGCTTACCCATAAACTTCTCGAGTCGCCCAGCTCCATAAGATGACCCGCACCCACACACTACCTACCCACAATCCATCTAACCCACCCATCCACCCAGTCTAACTATCCACCTAACCCTCCCAATCCATCTAGTCCACCCAATCTAACTAACCACCCTATCACTTTCCAAGAGAGCTAAAGATCCCCCAGCGTAATGGCGTGCAATAAGGGCCACTAATAGGTGCCGTGGCCGTGCTATATTCGACATTACGGCCGCCAGAAGACCACACAAATCATCTGGCAGCCTCCTCCTCCGTCAGCGCCTCCTACCGTAAATCTTGGGTGGATGTTCTAGTGCTTTCCCGACCACCGAGAATTAGGTCCGTGTGTTGTGTGTGTGTGTGTGTGTGTGTGTGTGTGTCGGTAGCCTGGTTGGTTAAACTAAAGGTCACAATCAATAAAAGATGACGAGTTGGGATACTGAACTGGAGACTATAATATAATCGTAGTCTGAAACACAATGTAAAGGTTAGTGTAGAGAGGGAATTAATACTCTCTCTCTCTCTCTCTCTCTCTCTCTCTCTCTCTCTACCACACCATCACTACCACTACCCACCCCCGACCAATACCACCACCCCCCGACCAATACCACCCCCGACCAATACCACCACACTATCCCTACCACCACACCACCACCCCTACCACCCCTACCACCATCCTACCCTACCACCATGAAGAGTGTCAGCGCCTCCTCTCACGTAGCTCACCAAGACAAAATTACACGTAAAACTTGTTAGACAAACATTCCCGCAGCGAAAACAGCCAGTAGTCAAAAGTCATGCGGCGGGGAGGAGGCACAATTATTTAAGGCTGGGTAATGAAGAAGAGGAGGGAGGAAGGAGGGAGGGAAGGGAAAGGAGGGAGGGAAGGGGAAGGAGGGGAGGGAAGGGGAGGGAGGGAGGGAAGGGGAAGGAGGGAAGGAAGGAGGAGGGAAGGAGGGAGGGAAGGGAGGGAAGGGAAGGAGGGGAAGGAAGGAAGGAAGGGAAGGGGGAAGGGAGGGAGGAGGGAGGAAGGAGACAAGAATCCTCTGGGTGGATGAAGGGATGAAGAATCTAGAGGGTGGGAGAAGAGGGGTGGGTGGGGTGTGGAGGCCGGAAGTGGATGGGGTGGAGGAAGGTGAAGGGAGGGTGGGGCTCAGTGGGGGTATGAAGATGGGTGGGTGGGGTGGAGGCGTGGGGTTGGGGAGATGGAGAAGGGCAGGGGTCTGGGATGAAGGTGGAGGTAGAGATACGCAGGAGGAGTCTTGTGGGGTGTGGTGAAGGTGGGTGGAGGTTCTAGGATGGGTGGAGGTGAACGGGGAGGAGGACGGGAGAATGAGCCGTGTGCCGTCCCGTGTTAAGGGAGGTATTGGAGTGAGGGCGAGGAGGTCGATACGCGTGTGTGACTAAGAAGTTAGTGGTAGCAGTCATTAACGCACAAGAACACGGTAAGATCTGCCGGAGCTGCCTGCCTGCCTCCTTCCCTCACTCCCTCCTCTCTCTCTCTCTCTCTCTCTCTCTCCTCGTTCATTTCTTCTCTCCTCCCTCCACTCACCCAACCATCCACCTTCCCTTCAATCTCTTCTCCCTCCCTCCCAACTCACTAACATTCACCCACCCTCCCTTCCCTCTCTCTCCCACCTTCCATCTCACCCAACCTCCCTCCCCTTCTGTCCCCTCCATCACCACCAGCTCTCTCTCTCTCTCACCATCTGGCGCTTATAAACACGTACTGAGTTTGTGTCTTCCTCACGTGGACTTTTCCTGAACCTCAACAAAACAAAATGATTATGTAAATGAAACAGTTTTTTTTCCTTTTAATTTATTTTTTTTCAGATTTTATTTTAGTTATGAGGTTAAAATATAAATCCGACCAATAGCTAATGTAGTTTTTTTCCTTAGTCATTAATGATAAACAATAATGGTTAAAAATAAATATCCATCCACTATCCGATTTCCTTATTTCCTCGTGTATATTAGTGGTGAAACGTTTCTCCTCCACTAAAGCCTACTTCAGGTAATCTCAGGTAAATCTCAGGTAAATCTCAGGTAAATCCCAGATAAAGTCCCCCCTAATGGTCGTCAGGTCAGGCTCAGGTACAGCCACTGAGATGGTCATCAGGTAACTCCCAGGTACAACGCCCCCGCCGAAACGTGTCCAGGTTATCGCCAGGTAAACTCTAATACTAATTAATCTCATTCACACAGGTATAAGGATGGAGAAATATGATTGATTAAGATTGCCCGCCAGTACCTCTCTCTCTCTCTCTCTCTCTCTCTCTCTCTCCAGGACGGTTCGTATCCCCTCACTCTCCGGTAATTCCACCGAGAATGATTAACTGACTGGATTATAAGTGCGTGTGCGTGGATGCGTGTAAGTGCATGTCTGTGTAGGTGCGTGTTTGTGAGTGTGTAGGTGCGTGGTGTTAGTTGTCAAACACGGGTGGAATAAACCGTAGACTCTGCCCTGCCCTGCCCTGCCCTGCCCTGCCCTGCCCTGCCCTGCCCTGCCCTGCCCTGCCCTGCCCTGCCCTGCCCTGCCCTGCCCTGCCCTGCCCTGCCCAACCGTGGTAGCTCTCATGCCAGGATTCATTATTAGAACAACATTATACCACAAGAACACATTTTTTGTTTGCCATCAGAGCCACATCATATAATTACGTGATTCAGACATTTTAGTTAGGGAGTCTTATACTACAGGAGATGTAGCTGACCCAAGGTGTGGAGAAACGTCGTCAGCTATTGGTGTATCTGAGTCAGGTAAACACAGTATTACGTCGTAGGATGGATTTCATTGGTCGATTAAGAGGAAGTGGGCGGGGCTATCATTACGCCTGTCCATCATCACAACTAAACCTACCTGAAAGACTGTCGGCTTCTCCCTCCTTCAACAAATAAATAAAAATGCCACTTCCCTCAAGAGCCAAAACAACAATAGTGTTTAAGGCTTCCTGATGAGGTAATTAAGGCAATTTAAGGGAAGGAGAAGAGTTTTACGAGATTGTAATTATCTAAGAGTTTAAAGTCAGGAGGGCCAAAACCACCATCTTCCTGGCCAGAGTAAAAACAATGTGATAATTCTTCTCCTTTTACTTTATAATGATATCCTTGACTCCTCCTTCTCCCCCTTCCCCTTTCTTCCCCCTACCTGCCCCTTTGTCTCCTTCCCTCCAATGAGTCCCTTTTCTTCCCCCTCCCTGTTCACCCTTCTTCCTCCTTGTCTCCTTCCCTCCAATGGTTCCCTTCCTTCTCTTTTCCTTTCTCATCTCCAACCCTTCCTTTCAGTTCTCTTTAATCCCCGAATGTCTCTCTTCCTTCTCCTTCTCGGTGCCTCTCCTCCTCCTTCTCCTTCTCCTCCCCTCCCTCACGTTACTCTCCTCCTCTTCCTCCTCCACACACACACACACACACACACACACACACACACACACACACACACACACACACACACACACACACACACACACACACACACACACACACACACACACACACACACACACACACACACACACACACACACATCAACATCGGTGGAGACGAGAGACAAGCAAAGATCTTCAAAGGAGAACTTGAAAACAATCCTCCAAAATTTTACTCAACATCTTCTGTCAATGAAAACTAAACCTAACGTAATTTTATAGTGGTAACAGCTTGGTTGATTAGGGGGTTACCGGGATGTCTGGAGTGCAGGTGGAGATAGGTGGAGACAGGTGAGACAGGTGGAGGTACGTGCATCTTTACAGCAGGAAAAGAAGAACCCATTTGTAAGTTTCTGTGATTTTACCCAAACAAAATATTCGAGGACGGACACACTGCTTCCCTGGCCAACACTCCTCATCAATATTCCTGTAGCGTCATCAACAGTTCGCAGGTCGTTGCTACAGTCGTCGTCTACAGCATTTGATACGCACAACACGCGTTAATCCACAACAAACTTTGCCTGTTTGTAAGTTTTAAGGAGTATTGTTTGTTGACGGTGTGTGGATGTCAGAAGGGGTGTGTGTGTGTGGGGGTGGGGGGTGGGGGTGGGTGGGGGTGGGGGTGGGTGGGGTGGGTGGGTGGAGGGAGGACAACTGAGAGTGCAGGGAGGGACTTAAATGTGTGTGCGTGGGTGGAGTGAGTGGGGGGGAGGAAGGAAGGAGGGAGGGAGGGAGGGAGGAGGAGGAGGAGAAAGGAAGGAGGAAGGAACGGAAAGAAGGGTTGTCTGAAGGTGCTACAGAAGTGGGTCGTTAAGAACAAAGTATATAATTACTCCCTCTCACTCCCACTCACCACCCTCACCACCCCCCACTTTCCAACCCCTCTCAACGTACTGGCAGTGACATCAAACGTTCCCACCCTCACACAAGACAGTATTAAGCAATTGTATGTTCTTAACCCTTGTAATAAAGTACACACACACACACACACACACACACACACACACACACACTCTCTTTCCACACAATGCATTTCAAATACTGGCTACAGATCAACAAACTAATCACAACACAACACATGAAAACAACAAAACAACACAACACAACACGACGACACAACACAACACAACACAACACAACACAACACAACACGACACACTTCACTTGGGAAAACAAAAATTTGCCAACATCACACCGCCTTGAGGACGACAAGACCTCACTGCCTGGATTATGAAAACAACTCCAGGATCCTTACAGCGTGGAGGGGGGAGGGGAGGATAAAGTGTTTATCTCTAGTGTCAAATTGTTTACTAAAGGCATCCATCAAGCTGTTTACATGTCTAAGTCATCCACCACTGTCTATCATCCATGAAATTGTTTACACTAAGGCATCCATCAAGCTGTTTACACTAAGTCATCCACCACTGTCTATCATCCATGAAATTGTTTACACTAAGGCATCCATCGATTTTTTACACCAAGTCATCCACCAAGCTGTTTACACTATCTATTAAATCTGTCTATCATCCATCAAGCTGTTTACACTAAGTCATCCATCACTATTTACACGAAATCATCCATCAAGCTGTTTACACTAAGTCATCCATCAAGCTATTTACAATAAGTCATCCATCAAGCTGTTTACACTGTGTCTATCAACTAAAATTAACCAATGAAAATGAATATAATTTCCCTAGGGTCTTTTACCACTCTTGTACAGGTATATACTTCCCATGTCAACCATACCTGACCCCTCCCTCCTGTCCTCCTCATCTTTCCCCCTCACCTGAACCCCTACCTCACCTGACCCCTCCCTCACCTGTCCCTCCCCTCATCTCTTCCTCACCCTGAACCCCTACCTCACCTGACCCCTCCCTCACCTGAACCCCTTCCTCCCCTCACTGACCCCTCCCTCACCTGAACCCCTTCTCTCTCACCTCCTGACCCCTCCCTCATCTTACCCTCCCTCACCTGTCCCTCCTCACCCCTCCAACCAACCCCCTAGTGAGGATATGGAAGGTTGGTATATTTTTCTTCGTCAGCGTCTGGTAGGGAAGGAAGGGTCAAGGGTGAGAAGAGAGAGAAGAGAAAAAATGATCTTGGAGGCAAACACTTCCTAGCGCACATGGCTTTTAGCGTCGGAAGTACCAATAATTTGTCCTTTTTTTTTGTTTTTTTTTTCAAGGATCGATTCCCCTATTTTAAACGTAACTTTCGTACTTTTTAATTTTTCTTTATTTTTTCCAAAAGAAGAATAAGATAAGGATGAGGAGGAGACAAGGGTGAGATAAGAAGAACAACAACAAACAACAGCAACAAATAACAATAAACAACAACAAAAGTCCCTCAGCCATTTCCTTCTCAAGATGAGGAATTTAGATTTTTGTTATTTCATCTTCATTTTCGTTTGTGCCTCAAGGAGTAGGAGGGAGGGGAGTGGAGGGAGTGGAGGGAGTGGAGGGAGGGAGGGTGGAGAAGTAGTGGAGGAATGGAGGTGGAGGGACCAAGTGCCTCAGCGTCCTATTGTATTCCATGGCAACAATTCTTTCTGCAGGATGTGAGTGAGAGAGAGGCCTTGTTCACCCTGGGGAAATTATTCTATCTTTCATTGACGACTCTCTCTCCTCTCTCTCTCCTCTCTCTCTCTCTCTCTCTCTCTCTCTCTCTCTCTCTCTCTCTCTCTCTTTCATCCATCTTTTATCCCTTTCTTCTTATCCCTAGTTCTTACAAATCTTACATGAAGGGGAGACATAGAGGCACCTTCTGTCCGCCTGTCTGTCTGTTTTCTGTCTGTGTGTCTGTCCGTCTGTCTGTTCTCTATGTGTCTGTCTGTCTGTCTGTGTGTGTGTCTGTCTGTCTGTTCTCTATGTGTCTGTCTGTCTGTTTCTGTCCGTCTGTCTGTTTTTGTGTCTGTCTGTCTGTTCTGTCTGTCTGTCTGTGTGTCTGCTGTCTGTCTGTTCTGTGTCTGTCGTCTGTGTGTCGTCTGTCTTTCATGTGTCTGTCTGTGTGTTGTGTCTGTTGTCTGTCTGTTCTCTTGTGTCTGTCTGTCTGTGTGTCTGTCTGTCTGTCTGTTCTCTTGTGTCTGTCTGTCTGTGTGTCTGTCTGTCTGTCTGTTCTCTATGTGTCTGTCTGTCTGTTCTCTTGTTGTTTGTCTGTTCTGTGTTTGTTGTCTGTTTGTCTGTTGTCTGTTCTTGTGCTGTCTGTTCTGTCGTCTGTCTGTTCTCTATCTGTCTGTCCGTCCGTCCGTCCACTAAGAGTATTCCCCTTGAGTATGGCTCGGTATTAACAGTCATCAGAAGTATTATAAAGAGTTTGTTTACGAATGATGAACAGGACACAGTGGATTATCATCATTATACCTTTATCCTTTATCGCTGTTCTCCTCCTCCATGTTCAACTCCTCTTCCTCCTTCTTCCCTTCCTCTTCCTCCACCATCTTCCCTTCCTCCTCCTCCATCTTCAACATCCTCCTCCTTCTCCTCCTCCTCCTCCATCTTCTTCTCCTCTTTCCCTCCTCCATCTTCAACTCCTCCTTCCTTTCCCCTTTCCTCCTCCTTCATCTTCCTTCCTCCTCTTTCTCCACCATCTTCTCTTCCTCCTTCACTCCTCCTCCACCTCAAGCGGAGAATCAGTCGCACGAGACAAATATTCTCCGGTCTGTTTGTCAGTCAATGTCTGTCAGTCCGTCATCTCAGTCTGGGCGTCTCCCGCGACGTGTCATTAGCGCAGCTCACCTGTACTACCTTACCGATCTTGATCATGAGAGAGAGAGAGAGAGAGAGAGAGAGAGAGAGACTGATTTTCTTAGTTCCAATTTAACATCAACTGTAGCTTTCTCCATTAGCCAAACCCCCCAATGACCCCTCTCCACCCCCACCATCCTCACCTCCCATCACCACCCCATTACCACACCTCCAACCCCCACCAACCTTCTCCTACCCCATCAACATCCTTCAACAAACTCCCTCTATCACCATCCCATCACTACCCCCTCACCCCTCCATCACCCCTCTATCACCCCTCTTCTCCCTCCCTCAGCCTCTCAAGTCACCACAGTCACAGCACCAAGTCTTAGGTCAAGGTCACGGAAGTCAGATACTAATTCACATTAATTGTTTTCTGATGCTATACCTCTCTGTATCTCTCTCTCTCTCTCTCTCTCTCTTATCTTCATTTCCATTATTTCTCTCTTTCTCCTCTCTCTCTTTTTCTCTTCCTTTCCAGTCTTTCTCTCTCCCCTCTCTTGTCTCTCTCACGTATACACATACACTCACTCTCTCTCTCTCTCTCCTCTCTCTCTCTCTCTCTCTCTCTCTCTCTCTCTCTATTTCTGTCTATCTTCTTCAACCTAGTTGATACCTCCTCCTGCCTTCCCCACCCTCGCCCTTTCCTCTCCCTTCCTTCTCTCCTCCTTCCCCACCCTTCCTTCCCTTCCCTCATTTCAGATTGCTTGGTAATTTTTCCATTCCAATTCTTATATTCCAAGACTATTGTAAATGATTCCCGATAACATTAAAGATCAGAGAATCCTTTGTTGAGAGAGAGAAGAGAGAAGAAGAAGAGAGAAGAATATGACTGTTCACTGGGCTGTCTATCTCTCTCTTACAAAGTCAAAATTACCATCACAAACACGACCCAACATGTGATGAACTCAACTGGTCGTGAATAGTCGTCTGCTGCTGCCTGATGTCCGGGAATGGGAATGGGAATGGGGACACATCTCCGTCAGACTCCGGCTAATGATTCTGTTTGTTGGTGGGGGGAGGAAGGGCAAGAAAGGGGGAGGGGAGGGGCAGAAGGAGGGAGGAGAGGGAGGGAGGGGGATAGGATGGGGAGAGAGAGAGAGAGAAGAGAGAGAGAACTAATAAATTAGGGATAGACGAATAGGGATGGATGGATGGAGGTAGTCGCCAGGTGAGTAGGGCATATCTCGGTGGGTGGGTGGGTGGGGGTGGGTGGGTGGGTGCAGTCAGGCAGGCAGGGTGGAAGGCTGGGTGGCATGGCTCAAGGGAATGAATCAATGGCCTGACTTGGTGGCGAGTGAATACGGTTTTAGACCTCGGCAGGTTAGGTTCACTAATGAGGACCCCCCCAACTGCCTGCTAACATCCCACCCCGTCTAGCCCCGCTCCACCCCACCCTGCCCCGTCAAGCCAAGCCAGCCTACCCCATCTGCCTGTCCAACCATCTGTCAGTCCCTCCCACACGTCTATCCACAGCCTATCCGCCTAAGAAAACAGTCACTCAAACAACAAAAGAATATTACTCAAACAACATAGAAAAAAGTCCTCTCAAACAACAATAAAAACAAACAAACCAAGAAAACAGTCAATCAAACAACTAACGTAAACAGAAACAAAGGAATAATAAGTCACTCAAACAAAGACAAGTCACTAAAAACAAAAGAAAACAAGTCACTCAAACAAAGAAAACAAGTCACTCAAACAAAGAAAACAAGTCACTCAAACAAAAGTCACTAAAAGAAAACAAGTCACTCAACAAAAGTCACTCAAACAAAGACAAGTCACTCAAACAAAGAAAACAAGTCACTCAAACAAAGAAAACAAGTCACTCAAACAAAGACAGTCACTCAAACAATTAACATAAACACACAGACAAACAAACCCAGCAAGACACATTAACACATCCAATTAAAGACAGAGTTAAAACCAGGTAAGACTTTTTCCCTTTAGATACGAGTTTTTTTCCTTTAAATTCTCTGTCGTCTTAAATACATCAACAGTTTTCTTAAGACGCTAATGAAACAAAATTAGTCAGTAGGAGAGGAGGGAGAGCGGGTGGGCAGACGCAGGCAATCTGTGGCAGGTGAAGTCATCGTGATTAACATTAAGACAGGGATGCTCTCTCCTCTTAACCTCCTCCTTCCCCCCTCATTTCCAACCAATCTGCAGTAAGCCAAGCATCACCTCAACTCATCAACCAAGAAGTCAGCCAGCTACCCAACCAACCAATCAACCAATTATCAACCCAATAAACCAACCAACAAGCCAACCAACCAACCAACCAGTCAGCTACCAAACCAACCAACCAATCAGCCAGACATCCACAATTAACCAACCAACCAACCAACCAATAAGCTCGCTACCTAAGCAACCAACTAGATAACCAACCAACTTACCAATCAACCAATTTAGTCAACCAGCCAACCAACAAGCCAACCACCTAACCCCTCTCCCACCTCCTCACTGAACTATGGGATTACAGCCCAGTCCAGGTCAACCATTAGCGACCTTTTAAATGGTAATTGACTCTTAATTGTTGGGGATATTTTGGGGTCAGGGTCATCATGGAGTCTCCTACCCCTCTTCTCCCCTCTCCTCCCTCCCCTCCCCTCCCCTCCCCCTCCCCACCAATCTCTACTTTAGGAGCAATTACCCCCAATCAAGTGTAGAATTCAGTTACATTAACCAGTGACATTAAACTGATGGCTACCTGATTGTGTTGATTTGAGGATATGGGGAGGGGGTGATGGAGGAAGAAGGGAGGAGGAGGGGGAGGATGGGGAGGGTGATGTGAGAGGAAGGGGTTGGTGGTGGTGGGGAAGGAGAAGGGTTGGTGGTGATGGGAAGGAAGGTGGTGGTGAATGAGAGGTAGTGATGGGAGGAAGGGGGTTGGTAGTCAGGGGGTTGGTGAAGGAAGAAATGAGAAAGGGATGGTGAAAGGAGGGGAAGAGTCGAGATGGTGGAAGAGGAGGAGAGAAAGAGGGGGGGAGGAGGAGGAGGTGAAAGGGGTTGGGTGTTTGGGCTAAGTGATGGTGATGATAGTGAGGATAGGGTGGTGATGAAGTGAGTGATGGTGATGGGAGAAAGGAGGATGAAGAGGAGGATATGGATGTTGATGGTGGTGGTAGGAGATGGTGGTTGGGGGGAAGTGGTGATAGTGGTGGTGGTGAAGGGGAGAATGTGGATTGGTAGAGACGATTGTGGTTGTTGTGGTGGTAATGGTGGTGGTTGTGATTATGATGGTGGTAGTGGTGGTGGTGATGGAGATGGTAGTTGTGGAATATAGTTCTGTGGTGAGGACGACTTATACACAACTACGACCCCAGGAACCGTCCCCCTCCACAACGACCAGATCAACGACACCAGGGATCATAAGACAAACACGATACAACAACGGCAAACGACGACGACCTCTAAGACGAAAAATAATAATAATCAACGACCTGGACGATAACAAACACGATCTCTGCAACATACGACCACTTCCAACGACCAGGAGGACGAAGACTACGACGACCAACAGCATCCGGCTCTCCAGACAATTAGCTGGAGACTCGAGGAGACTATCACAGTTCACTAAATTAGCCGGAAAAGAAATTACAGAGAGATATACAAGTTAATCCTTTATTCTAATTTGTCTGAAACTCCTGTGGGCGGGAGGAGGAGGAAGGAAGGAGGGAGGGAGGAAGGAAGGAGGGGGAGAGGAGGAAGGAAGGAGGGGGAGAGGGAGGGAAGGAAGGGGGAGGAGGAAGGAAGGAGGGAGGAAGGAAGGAGGGAGGAAGGAAGGAGGAGGAAGGAGAGGAGGAAGGAAGGAGGGAGGAAGGAAGGAAGGAAGGAGGAGGAAGGAAGGGAGGAAGGGAGGGAGGAGGAGGGAGGAAGGAAGGGAGGGAGGAAGAAGAGGAAGAAGGGAAGGGAGGGAAGAGTAGGAAGAGGAGGAAGGAAGGAGGGAAGAGTGGAAGGAAGGAGGGTAGAGGAAGGAAGAGGAGGAAGGAAGGAGGGAAGAAGAAGAAAGAAGAAGAAGAGAAGAAGAAGAAGAAGAAGAAGAAGAAGAAAGAAGAAGAAGACACAAAAGCAACAGAAGAGTAAAGGGTAAAGACCGAATGAGACTAATGAAAATAAACAGACGAAAATTAGTTAAAGAGGAGGAGGAGGAACAGGAGAAGGGAGACACGCAAGGAAAAATAAATGTAAACAAAGTAATAAAATAAGGAGGAGGGGCGGAGGGCAAGGGAGAAAGGGAGGAGGAAGAGAGGAGAAGGGGGAGGAAGAGGAACAATGGGAGAAGGGGAGGAGGGGGAGGACGAAAGGAAGAGGAAGAAGGGGAGAAGGAGGATCAAATGTTAGTATAAGACAAAGGAAGGAGGAGGAGGACGAGGAGGAGGAGAAGGAGGGAGGACGAAAGGAGGAGGAGGGAGGAGGAGGAGGAGGAGGAGGAGGAGGAGGAGGAGGAGGGGGAGGAGGAGGAGGGCAGTAGAAGAAGAGAATCGAATGGAAAAATATAGAGCAGGAAAACAGAAACGAAAAGGAAGAGTGAAATATGGAGTAAAGATATGGATAAGAATTGAGAATACCCCCACCCCGACCACAACCATCCGTTACTAGTCTACCAACCACCATCAACTACAATCAACCATTACCACATTACATAGCTCAAATACTCAATTAAACACACACACACACACACACACACACACACACACACACACACACACACACACACACACACACACACACACACCACACACAGATTAAAAACTTACACGTAGCTCACAAACAGAAGGTCCAGTGCGTATGAATGCGTGTACATTTTATATATATTTGTGTGTGTGTGTGTGATGGTAATATGGAGTGTTCCCAATGCCCTACAGACCCTATCCTGCGTGGCTGTGTGTGTGTGTGTGTGTGTGTGTGTTCCCCAAGCGTGTCTGCGTCGCAACGTGGTGTGCGTTCAGGCGTGATTGCTTGTATAGAGAGGTCGAACACAGCGGAGGAGGAGGGGAAGGGAGGGGAAGGGGGGATAGGGTCAAGGGGAGGGGCAGGAGGGTGAATCAGGAGAGGGGGAGAGTGGGGGAGGAGGAGGGACGGGGGGGGGGAGGATCAGGAGGGAAGGAGAAAGGGAGAAGGAGGAGGGAAGGAAGAGGATGAGAAGAAGGAGGAGGAGGACAATAGGATGGGGAGAAGCCGTCGGAGGGGAATATATTACATCAATACTGGAGTTTAATTCTTGCGTCTCCCTAGATTAATACTCCGAGGAGGAGGAGGAGGAGGGAGGAGGAGGAGGAGGAGGAGGAGGAAGAGGAGAGGATAACGCGGAAGAAAGGAAAGGAGAGGATTAAAAAGGAAGGTGTGAGAAAAGTGCAATGGGACTAGTGGGAAATGGAGGAGGAGAATAAAGAGAGAGACGAGAAGGCAAGAAAACCCTGAGACAAGACGAAAGAGGGAGCAGGAGGGAGACAAGAATAACAAGGAAGAGAGAGGAAGAAAGGAAAATATGATGGAATGAGGCGTAGAGGCAATACACATGGAAGGAGGAGGAAGAGGAGGAGGAAGGGATGGGGAGGAAGGAAGCCCGGGAAGACAACGAGAAGAAAAGAGGAGATGACGAAAAGAGGAAAATAGAGAAATAGGAGCACAAACAGTAGACAGAAAAGAAGAAGAAGAATGAAGAAAACAGGTGAAAGGCAAGGCGCAAGAGCCAAGGTTGGTTGAATAGACGATGTGGTGGTGGCCGACTGGCTGGCTGGCTAAACTGGCTGCAGGCTGACTGGCTTGTTGGAATGGTGGTTGGCTAGCTGGTTAGGTGGCTGGCTTGAATAACTGACTGGTTGAGTAGGAATTTAACTGGCTCGTTGGTTGGGTGGGTGGATGGTTGGGTGGCAGGCAAACTTAAACTGGCTGGTTGTTTGACATGACTAACACCATCCCTCCAATAGCCACCTCGAAGACCTGGCCAACGGAATAACCGACCCCAAGACCCAACCGGAGACCCAACCCGACCCCAAGACCAACCCGACCCAAGACCCAACCCCCAAGACCCAACCTGACCCGAAGACCCAACCCGACCCCAAGACCCGACCCCGAAGACCCAACCTGACCCAAGACCAACCCGACCCCAAGACCCAACCCGACCCCAAGACAACCGACCCCAAGACCAACCCGACCCCAAGACCAACCCGACCCAAAACCAACCGACCGAGATCAATGACCGGAACCCAGACCCCGACCTAGACCCAACCGGAGACAACCCGACCCGAAGCCGACCCCGAAGACAACCCCCGAAGACCCAACCGACCACCGGAGACCCAACCCGACCCCAAGACCCAACCCGACCCCAAGACCCAACCCGACCCTAAGACCCAACCCGACCCGGAGACCCAACACGGGACAACCCATCCATAGTTTCCCCGGGGCTGTAAATTACCTCTATGTTTGGTAGATGTACACAGCCGACACTCAGAATAACAACTCGGCCAAGGATCCTGAACCTCGCCAGTGTGTTTCGCTCACCCTCATCGCCATTCCCGACCCACGCCGCCCCTCGCCACTACCTCGCCACACGGGGATCGAACTGTGCTGAAATTCCACGACGTTATGGAACCCCCTTAAAGAGGAATTACTGAGCCAATTAAATACGACTTAACTTCATTACTTCGCCTTAGGGCACGATTGGGAAAGTTAGTCCCCGACGATGGATCTTAGAGAACTGGCCAATAAGGTCTCTTCGTTGCCCCCTCCCTCTCCCACACACCCCCTTCCCCCTCACACCCCTCCTTCATCCCCCCTCCCAAATACACAAGAGATGGTATATAATCATTAATGGCTGTAATATTGACCCTTGTGGAACTCGGCACTAAGGACCAATTTACTGTAACTCCTCTCCTATCCTCATAGAAAACGGGAAGAAGGAACATGACCCCCCCATCCCCTCTACACCTCCTCGGGCTCACACAGCCACGTTCGGTAAAAAAAATTCTCGTAAATTTCAGGGAAACATCACCATATGTACTTAGGTTGATGCCAGGCTATAATTTGGCTGTTATCTTAGTATAGTTGTTAAAATTTACAGATTAAATACATCACTATTTTAACTGGATACGATCACTGAGTACATAATACATTAAGACTCTGCCTTAACTAGATACTCTCACTGAGTACATATACACTGGATACTATAGATACTTCCACTGAGTACAAATACACTGGATACTTTCACTGAGTACATAATATACACTAAGACTCTACCTTAAATGGATACTTTCACTGAGTACATAGCCCTTAAAAAGATACTTTCACTGAGTACATAATATACACTAAGACTCTACCTTAACTGGATACTTTCACTGAGTACATTTCCCACATCATTTTCAACAGCAAATTGTCCTCTACCTACAGCCAAGGTGAGGGCATCTAATTAAGGACAATTCTCAGGTATTTTTTGACGTATTTAGCTGAAAGAGTAGCAGTTAGGTGCGTTATTACATCTTCATGCTCGGGTCACCTGAAGATTAAACACCTTAGCTTAATTCACCTGATGATTAAAAGACTGAAAGAGCTTTCAATTCTGAAGATTAAACACCTTAGCTTAATTCACCTGATGATTCAACACACTTACGCTATCTGGGTGGAGGGGGTAGGTTAAGTTAGCGTTGAGGTGGTTTGTCATCAGGTGAAATTAGTTGGGGTGACTAATCTTCAGGTGATCCAGGGACTATTCCTTTGAGAGAGAGAGAGAGAGAGAGAGAGAGAGAGAGACACGGTGGCAGGGAACGTCACGAGCATTCTGAAGGACAGAGGAAATCGTCACTAGCCTCCACAACACTACTAGTTATGACCGCCACAACACTACTAGTTATGACCGCCACAACACTACTAGTTATGACCGCCACAACATTACTAGTTATGACCGCCACAACACTACTAGTTATGACCGCCACAACATTACTAGTTATGACCGCCACTAACCACCATAACCGCCGGGGGAAAGTTATGACCTTTTCAAGAGCGATTAAATGGCATTATGAATGAGAGTCTTTACCATGGTGTTGGTCTAATGAGAGGGGGTGCCACCTCCTCCTCCCCTCCCTCCTTCACCAGTCAACTTCCTTCCCTCACCAGCCTCCCTCCTCCTTCCCTTCACCAGTCGGCTTCCTTCCTCACCAGCCTCCTCCTTCCCTCCTTCACCAGTCAGCTTCCTTCCCTCGCAGCCTCCTCCCTCTTCTCCCCCACCAACTATCCTTTTCATTCCCCTCCCTCTTCACCGCTATCACCCCTCTTCCACGGTCTTCCAATCATTTCCTCTCTCCCTCTTTCCCTCACCACCCTCCAGTCTTTCTTCCTCCTCTCCCCCTTACCAAACTGATTCCCCCCGACCTTTCTCTCCCCTAACCACCCCTTTCTCTTTCCCCCACCCTCCCCATCACAACAAGCCTCTCTCTAAGCACCAATTTGTGATACTCTCCTCCCGTTTGATGTCCTAATTCCTTCCCTCTCCTCCCTCCCCTCCTTCCCTCTCCTTCCCTCCTTTTCCTCCTCATCCCCTTCCCTTCCCTCCTCTCCTCCCTGTTTCCCTTCGTTCACTCATCCGTGTGTTCGAAAGTCGCACCTAACTTCCCTACCACTGCGTCATCCCTTCTCCCACCATCATTCCTCCCTTTCCTTCTCTCATCCCCCCCCCTTCTATCGTCTCTCCCTCCCTCCCTCCCTCCCTCCTCCCTCCCTCCCTTCCTTCCTTCCCTCTCCCTCGTCCCTCTCCCTTCATTCCTTCACTCCCTTCAATTCCTCCCTCTTCTTCGTCCACACCCTGCATTATTTCCCCTCTCCTCTCCACGTTTTTTCTTAACCCCCTTGCTTCCCCCTCAACAAGGCCCCACAGGTACCAGGTTAGTCAAGGTGATACCCACCGCCTTATTATGACGCAGCTCGCGCACACACACACACACACACACACACACACACACACACACACACACACACACACACACACACACACACACACACACTCCGTAAACCTTAAACTTTAAGTCTTTATAACCAATAACATCATCCTTCTGGCATCCGCTGGTCTAAATAACTTTCAAAACAACAACTAAAAAACAAAACTCCAAAGACCAGCCACACGGACTTGACTTTTTTAACTTATTGTCAAAATCATCTTAAGTCTTAGCGAGCGTCGTTGAATGTCTGGCGTAGTGACACTCAGGGCCGGTACAGTGACACTCAGGGCCGGTACAGTGACACTCAGGGCCGGTACAGTGACACTCATGGCCAGTACAGTGACACTCAGGGCCGTGACACTACAGTGTGACAGTGACACTCAGGGCCAGTACAGTGACACTCAGGGCAGGTACAGTGACACTAGGGCCGGTACAGTGACACTCAGGCCTGTACAGTGATACTCATGGCCAGTACAGTGACACTCAGGGCCGGTACAGTGACACTCAGGGCCGGTACGGTGACACTCAGGGCCAGGTGACACTCAGGTACAGTGACACTCAGGGCAGTACAGTGACATTCATGGCTGTACAGTGACATTCAGGGCCGGTACAGTGACAATCAGGGCCAGTACGGTGACACTCAGGGCCGGTACAGTGATACTCATGGCCGGTACAGTGACACTTAGGGCTGTACGCAGGGCCGGTACGGCCGGTACGGTACCACGCCGGACCTTCTCGGAGTTCTTCCAGGATAACTAACAGAGCTGGAACTCCCCTGGAACTATCCCAGTGGCGGCCGCCTGAGCTGTAGCCTCACTGGATCTCCTCCGTTAACCCAGTAAGCAAGAGCCTCACTGGACCCATCCTGGAGCCTCACTGGACCCTCCCTGGAACCCCAATGGAATTCCTCTGGATCTCTGTGCGAAGTTGACTGACGCCCCACAGGAACTCCCTGGAAGCGGTAATCCCGGCAGACGAGGCTTCCAGGCGGGTCTTCCAGCAAAGGTAAGCATTAGTTCCAGAATTCCCGCGGCCGCCAGCTAAACCATCTGCTATCGCAACAGTTAACTCTGGCAATTAATACTCCTTTGATGTGCCGAGCCGCGGCCAAATGTCATTTCTGGGACATCAGAATCAACTACATCCAATAATACCTGGCGTGAGCGGCCTCGGGGTTACGCCTTAACCAAATCGTTGTTTACATAACAAGATGACGCCGTGGCCTTGATGGGAGAGAGACAAGGTAATAAACTCTCCTGGAGAAAACACAAGATAACAATACTCAGAAATAACGCATAGAAAGAAAAAAAATCACAATAAAATATGAAAATAAAAGAAAAACGGTAACACCAATCATAAAACAACCGCAAATACTGACTGATAAACAATAGCCATAAATTATAACAAAAAACAAACACATAAAATCTCCCCCAAAAAAACAAATACACAAAAACAAACATCAAAAACAAAAGCACTATTACGACCAGTATAAAAGAAATAAATAATAAACCAAAATATAAAAAAAAATCTGGGGATCTAGACACGTCCCGAGAGGCCCCGAAGTTTACAAATATTTGAGAAGTTAAAAAGAAAAGTTCAGAACTATTAGGCTGAGAGAAGTTGGAGGGGCTTCCTGGAACTATGGCGGACACTGGAGTATAGGAGGTGTGGGGGAGGGTGAGGCAAGGGGGAGACACTCACAAAGAGACACGGAAGGGAGGGGAGAGAAGGAGTGCTTGAAGGAGAGAGGGTGGAGGGAAGAATGCTCCAAAGATGAGGAAGGGAGAGGGGGTGGGGGAAGGTGTAGGGTCGTTAGGGGAATACTTTAGGGAAAAAGGCCTTGCAGAAAAAGAGATGTTCAAAGGAAGGGGGTATTGGTTAAAGGAGAGGAGAGGGGAGGAAAGGGGGAAGTGCTTGGGGAGGGATACCGTGCCTGGGGGAGAGAAGTGGTGCAAGAGAAAGAGGGGAATTGGGTGCTTGGGGAGAAGATATTCTCGGGAATGGGGAGTTATGGGGAGGGAATAGCTTACAGGTGAATCCCAAGAGAAGATAAATCAACTCACTTCATATATTCTCGTTTATCCCATGTTATCCTACACTACACTACCCCAAGTTACCCAATCCTATCCTACATCACGCTACACTATCCTACGTCATATCCTTCAGTAACTGGTGCCACAAAGGGATACCCCGAGTCCTGCGAGCCCTGAGAGATATCATGTCCTCCTCCCATTGAGCAGGGACCGACTCGTATCACAGTGGCTGGGAACTGACGGAGGCGGTGAAGAAGTGTGGTAGAGAAGCCTCCCCCCCAGTATTGAAGTGGGGGGGGGGGGAATCGTGGCAGTACTGTGGCCACATGTCAAGTGTACAGCCCAGGAGTGGCCACATGTGAGGTGTACAGTCCAGGAGTGGCCACATGTCAGGTGTACAGCCCAGGAGAGTGGCCACATGTGAGGTGTACACAAGTAACTTTAAGCAGTATCAACACAAGAAGAGTGAGGACGAGACGGTCACACTAAAGACGAGAGGCTGAGGTCCAGGTGCTGGCCCTCCTACCTCCCTGGCCTCCTCCTCTCTCCCCTAACCACCTCCTCTCTCCCCTAACCTCCTCCTACCTTCCCTAACCTCCTCCTACCTTCCCTAACCTCCTCCTACCTCCACCCACCCACAACTTCACTCTCAATAACATCAACTTAAAGTCCACAAAATCAAAATTGAGAAAATCGTCCATCTCTTTCCTCCATTTCATCAATAACTAATTAAGTGTTACAGGTGAGTGGCTGCCGCTACAGGTGTCTGCCGAAGCGTGTTAGAGGAAATGATTTTAAAAACAACAACAATAATAATAATAATAAAAATAATAATAATAATAATAATAATAATAATAGAAATAATATAACTCTTGCCAGTCATTGTTGAGTACGATTAATTCTACAGCCCAGTGAACCGTATCTGAGTGTTCGTAAGAGAAATCAAACGTCATTAATTGTTATTATTATTCAGCATAATCATTAACGTCTTTCATCATCATCATCATCATCATCGTCGTCTGTCATCATTATTATTGTTCTCAACTCTCATTATCATTGTAATTCATCATCATCATCATCATCATCATCACCCCTAAAAAACCAGCTAATACTTCACAACAGCCCATATTAAACGTTACCTGTAATAAAATACCTGTAATTAAGTACCTGTAGACTGTAGTACACTTCCAATGTTTGTTTACCTTCTTGGTGAGGTAAGAGGGGGAGACTACAGGTTACAGGGAATACAGTTTTTTATCCTACACATTATGTATTCGTTGTGAAGTGAGATACAACAATTAATAAACAGGTGACTCAAGTGAGGTAGAATTAATTAAGAGCCACACTATACCAGGTATCACCAGGTACAGATGGAGGAGGAGAGGTACGGCCGTAAGAGTCCGTCCGTCCGTCTGTCCGTCCGTGAAAAGAGGTGAGTAATGATGCGCAATTTCGACATTCATTTGTTTTATCTCAATGGTATTTATTTAATCTTGTTTCTAAATTAAACTGTACCTGTAATTAAATCTAAATACCTGCATTTTTTTTTTACTTACGTGATGTGTAATAATGTTCTGTACTCTCTCTCTCTCTCTCTCTCTCTCTCTCTCTCTCTCTCTCTCTTACTAGTGCATTCATCCACAAATCCATCCACTCTAAGCCACACTGCATATCATCCATCCATACTCACCCTCTTCCTCCAGTTACCACCACAGTACCCCTGTACTGTCACCGTTGCTGCTGGCCATTACGGCAGAAAACGGAACAGATTAAGAGTTGGAAGAGTTCTCAGTCACTTCTTGATATTCCTTCTAAACGATGACCTTCCCCCACTGCTACAATAGTATCCCCTGGCAGTAACACCCTGTTCCTCCTTCTACCGGATAACAAACAAGTGATCATCACATATTCTCAAACACCTTTAGGACGTCAACAGGTGTCCGGTAATCTCCCATAACACCTACCAGCCGCTGATTCCCGTGCGCCGACAACATCAATCAGCTGACCCCCGGACAGCTGATTGTACGTAAACAGATTGTAAACGTCACACACCACTCGTCATTCACAAAAACCAGCAATCATGTAATCATCTCGTGACAGGGCCTTCCTTTACCATATTAACTGACCTCTATTTATCACCCAGAGAGAGAGAGAGAGAGAGAGAGAGAGAGAGAGAGAGAGA
Organism: Homarus americanus; assembly: GCF_018991925.1. Lineage (NCBI taxonomy): Eukaryota > Metazoa > Arthropoda > Malacostraca > Decapoda > Nephropidae > Homarus > Homarus americanus. Next base: position 146,294 of record NW_024744578.1, read on the forward strand.
GAGAGAGAGAGAGAGAGAGAGAGAGAGTGTGTGTGTGTGTGTACGCAAATATATTCACGTTTCCATTAATTTAATTTTGTAGCGGATGACGGCTAGTTAATTGTACATCCAATATTCATTCTATGAGCTGTGGCAGATTCGGATTTGCCAGAAATACTTATCCTAACCTAAGTCTACCTGAGTAATAGCATCTAGTGATGTTGCTATTAGTTCCGTCTACATATTTTACTTGATACAGCTCACCATGGTAGACAATGGATAGACTGGCGGCTGTTTACACCTGTCTGCTTGACTTAAATCCATCAAAAAGTTCCTTCCAGGCTACAGTTTTTAGGGTTCTGTATGACAGTCCTAGATTGGATTCTACAGTGTCTTTGTTTGACACAAGTTTAGCTATGACATCAACTCTGTCGTGCTCAGTGAGACTACACCTCTCACCCACCACCAGTGTGAACCCTCCAACACCCTCCTGATGGCGACTACACCTCCCTCCAACACCCTCCTGATGGCGACTACACCTCCCTCCAACACCTTCCTGATGGCGACTACACCTCCCTCCAACACCCTCCTGATGGCGACTACACCTCCCTCCAACACCTTCCTGATGGCGACTACACCTCCCTCCAACACCCTCCTGATGGCGACTACACCTCCGTCCTGATAGCTACCGTGGTTCCCCGAGGAGGTAATCCATCAGGAGGGACGTGACCCAGCCAGCCATCACCACATCATCAGCGGGTGAGCCAACACTAGGGTGGTCGCGTCTCCATTACCGGCCCCCTCACGTGTCTACCAGTGTCCCTCACGCAAGCTATCCTCCGCTACCCTTCCCTCACCCCCTCCCCTTCCCTTACCCCCTACCCTTCCCTCACCCCCTCCCTTTCCCCTCACCCCTCCCTCCCCTCACTACACACACACACACTATAAAAAAAATCAATAACAAGCGTAAAAAAAAAATGTAAATCTTCTCTGTCACAACTCTCACCCAGACCTCCCACTACCTCCCTCATCCCACCTCACCCCTACCTCCCACAAACACACCCCATCGCCAACTACAGTATATCCACTTTTACTTTCCCCTTTCACCCCTTTCTTTTTTGTATAAATTTTGTATTGATCTCAGTAATGGACTTTAGAATAAAATCCACTGGCCTGTCTCCCACCCACCCTCACAGTAAGAGCCTGCCTGGCCTGTAAGAGCCTACCTGGCCTGTAAGAGCCTACCTGGCCTGTAAGAGTAAAATAATACTAACAATTGCATACACTTTGAATACGATGAATATATAATGCGAAGAGGCGACTAAAATTTCCTCTACCCAAAATCTGAGTCTTTTTTTTTTTTTTACTTCTCACTGTCAGGATAAATTCTTAAAGGTTTTTAATTCACTTAAGAGAAAAAAATCACTACGGAGTCTTTGAGAGTCTTAGTCCTGGACGTGAAAGTAAGTTGAAGATTATTGTTAAGTGTTACTGAGATGAACTACCGTACGGAATGGTTAAATAGGCTTAAGTCCTGAAAAAGACCAATCAAGTCCCAAGAAGGCCAACCAAGTCCTAAAAAAGGCCAATCAAGTCCGAATAAAACCTCTAATTACCGCCATTATTAACCGTATGAATTAAGGGCCCAGTCCCACAAAGACCTCACACACACACACACACACACACACACACACACACACACACACACTGATAGCACTTTATTCAGCAACAGGACAGAAGCACTAAATTATTGCAAGGGGATAGAGACATATTGCATGTTTCTAGCTAGCAATAATGAGTTCCCAGGCCTAATGGGTTCTAATGGTAATGGGTTCTAATGGTAATGAGTCCTAATGGTAATGGGTTCTAATGGTAATGGGTCCTAATGGTAATGGGTTCTAAAGGTAATGAGTCCTAATGGTAATGGGTTCTAATGATAATGGGTTCTAATGGTAATGGGTTCTAATGGTAATGGGTTCTAATGATAATGGGTTCTAATGATAATGGGTTCTAATGATAATGAGTCCTAATGATTGTGGGTCCTAATGATAATGGGTCCTAATGATGAGACCTCATGATAATGGGTCCTAATGATAATGGGTCCTAATGGTAATGGGTCCTAATGATGAGACCTCATGATAATGGGTCCTAATGATAATGGGTCCTAATGATAATGGGTCCTAATGGTAATGGGTCCTAATGGTAATGAGGCCTCATGATAATGGGTCCTAATGGTAATGGGTCCTAATGGTAATGGGTCCTAATGATGAGACCTCATGATAATGGGTCCTAATGATAATGGGTCCTAATGATGAGACCTCATGATAATGGGTCCTAATGATAATGGGTCCTAATGGTAATGGGTCCTAATGGTAATGGGTCCTAATGATAATGGGTCCCACTTCTTAATCTGGGTCCCGTGCAACTTACCAACAATTCACTTACCCACAAACATACACACAGGAGCCCCGGAGAGTCTCGCCAGGTAAGACGCCAGGTGTAAGCTCAGGTGAGTCTTAACTAGGTCTACCGTCTTCAATAACACTTACCTGAAAACAAAAAAATAATCAAAATTAATATCATGATTTTAAGTTTAATTATAAAGATAGTATTAATTACCTGCTGGTGAGAAATTAATTAGCTGATTAATATAGGCATTAATGATGTTGGTATTAGTGGTAATTGAGGTGTACTGAGATAAAATGATCAATCAATTAAATCAATCAATTAATCAAAGCAAGTAATTAAGTGGTGGTTTTCCCTTCCTCACCTCATCATAATTCTAAACGACCCTGCACTCTTTCCCCTACACCACTACCCTCACCCCCCTCCCCCTACGACCACCCAAATCCCCCCCCCTCGCCTTAGAACGACCTTATTTCACTACGTTTCTACCCTCAACTTCATCCCCTCCCTACGACTTCCCTCTACACCCTCCTTTAATCCCCTTCCTTCTCCTACCCCCCTCCCGCCAAGAGAAAGTGGTCGTAGTGGCTACAACTCCGACATAACTGTGGTAGTGGGCGGCGTGTGATGGTAGTGGGCGGCGTGTGATGGTGGTAGGACGCCCCCAGTTGTAAGTTTAGTTCGTGTTGGTATGCGACATCATCACCATCCAATATCCACGATAACGCCCGTCTCATGTAAAACTCTGGACGGCGGCTGACGGACGGTAGGGTAGGGTAGGGTAGGGTAGGGTAGGGTAGGGTAGGGTAGGTTAAGATCATTGTTTCGTCTTCCATCTTGGCTTTTGTTTTGTCCCTGAATTTGTGTATCTTGAGTTATGTAGTTAAGACCAAAATAATTCCTCATCCGTTCATGACCAAAAGTTCCCTCGATATTAACATCTGGACTCCACTTGAAGCTTCATGGCTGTGATGTCATTTTGCATTACGTCATAACAACAAAACATATTCTGTACTCAAGTAGATACAAAGTGTTACCAAAAGTGTCCAGGGATTTTGGTCCAAACTTGTACGTATATTCTCACCTCTGACCTCTAATGACCTGCTGTGCTTATCCCCCCCCCCCACTCACTCCCCTGACCTATCGGATTTACTCCAAACTTGAGGTGTTCTTGTAAGGATGTGCATGAGAATCTTGGCCCAACCTCGTTATATGTCACCAATTCCACCCATCTCTACCTTTGACCTTCATTGACCTGACCTGGCCAGCTTCCTACATGACCGTTTCTGGTGAGTGAGTCCTCCTACAGCCCGCCGTGATAAATCTACATACAAAATGCAAGTGGGTCCTCCTGTAGGGTGGTGACGCGTGGTGGCTCCCTCCTGCTCCTCAGAGATCCTCGTGACGGCACCACAGGTAGAACGCGTCTAGGTTCCTCAGCATCGTCCAATTAAAGTGAGGGAGACTAAAGGAATCGTGAAGACCATCCAGCGGGGCGACCCAAGAGGGAGCCTGGCACACTACATACATACATACATACATACATACATACATACATACATCACTTTTCTACAACACGTGTGCACTAACCAAGATACCACATATCAAAACAACGCCAGTAGAAGCAAGCAAACGTCTGGCGAACCCAATCCCGAAAAAAAAAGACACGAAAATAAAAACATCGCCAGACGAACCTCTCCACTCTACGCCAGACGAACCTCTCCGCTCATGCCATATATATTTTTTTAGCCTATATTGGAGTAGCTTTTTAACGATGCTAATTAAAATGGCCGCCATACCCGATACTCGAATACCCGGTGAACGAGTAAATAATTATATATATAGTGTGGGTGGATGAGGTCCGCTACCCGTACACCACCACTATCTGGAGTTACATCAATATGTATCGTAGAGCCACTCGCCTCCTCCACAGTCCTGCCTATGTTACTGATACTCATTGATCTACTGTGGGTGAGAGGGGAGAGGTGGGAGGGTGGGAGGGAAAAGTGGGAGGGTGGAAAAAGAGTGGGAGGGTGGGAAAAAGAGTGGGAGGAGAAAGGACGGGAAAAGGAGGGAGGGAAGAGAAGGGGGGATAGGAGAGGTCCAACAGCCAATATGAGATAATTGGAACGTCTTCTACCGGGCAATATTAGTAACTCCCCTCACCCCCCCACCTGCTGCTCACACTGTCAACACCTGTAATTACTGGACACAGGTGACATCCAGCATCCACCTCCTGCACCTATCACACCACCTGCAATTAGCGGACGCAAATACAGCCGATCACTTTACACCTGTACCTATCAACAAGCTCGTAATTAGTGAATACAGGTGACACGTAACACCTGTCAACACTACCTAGTCACCTACACCTATCTGTCCCCTTGCTGCGTCACCTCCATCCACTTCTTATATCTCTTTTTGTGGGGGTAAAATTGAAGTGTTATTCTCACCCTCGACACCTCAACACCCACTCAAGGTAGTACTCGTGTGTGTGTGTGTGTGTGTGTGTGTGTGTGTGTGACTGCTGCTAGCGCCCACTTAAGGTACACACAGCTGAGACACCACGTTCTACTTGTGTTAGTTCTCTCTCTCTCTCTCTCTCTCTCTCTCTCTCCCTCTCTCTCTATACTATTCCCGTGTTATATTGTTATCGTCAGCTCAGTCCAGATTACTTTCTAAGCATTTGACAACAACCAACCAGGTTTTACACTTAAGAGCTGTACCTAGAACACTATCTATCTATCTATCTATCTATCTATCTATCTATCTATCTATCTATCTATCTATAATGACGATTTACTGTAGAATGATAATATGTTGTTAAGGAAGACTCAAACATCTAAAAAAACAAAAAACAAAAGCAAAACAAACAAACCAAACAAACAAAAAACAAGTCTTCTATCACAATCTGATCTTGACTATGTACACTCGTCACGTTTATTTGCGTCAAGTTGAGGCGGTGCACTGACAAGCAAAGACATGACACGCGAGGGTAGTATAAGGTGGAGGTGGCGTGACAGTGTGGGTATGACAGACACGCCTCCCTATGATCTTTAAATGTAAACAGTAACAGTCTGGTGGATTAGGTAGTGGTGGTTGGTGGGTGGTGGTAGGTGGGTGGTGGTAGTAGGTGGTGGTACGTAGTGTAGGAGGTGTAGCAACCCCTTTTCCCTCCACCCCTCTCCTCCTTCACCAACCCTTGACTGACACCAGGTACAACACCCTCCCTTCCTCCCCCTTCCCCCTACCCTCCCCCCTCACCACAGCTCACACACAAGGGGTTTCGTGCTGGACGGCTCGCCAACAACAATATTGATCACTAACACTACCACCACCCCCATCCACCCACAGCCACAACTTGTTGCAAGATTGCACGCTCAACATGCTGGGTTCAGGTTACGACATAAAGTTCTGCTGACAGCGCGTTGACAGGGTGAGGGGGAGGGGGGGAGGGTGGCAAAACTGAAGGTGAAGGTATAACATGGATTAATTATCATGTGATGTGGCAGGAGAGGTACAGGTGAGACGGCCGCAAGGTACAGGTAACTTGTCTCATGGTGTAGGTAAATTGTCTCAAAGTACAGGTAAGGCGCAATGAACAACACCCAAAAAAATAGAGATAGTTAGCGATAACGAATTCTGCTTCATCACTAAAACAAGACCAGAATCGAGGGACTGACGGAAGGAAGGAAGGACGGAAGGAAGGAAGGAAGGAACGGACACAGACAATGGCTAACCAATATACCGAATAACAGAACATTTCACGGCACTCTCTCTCTCTGCGGAGGTTAAACATGGCGACAGAGTTATGGCAGACAGGTGAAGGGAGGGAGGGGGAGGTCTAGGAACATGCATGGCGCCAGACTCGGAGGGTAAGAGAGGAGAGGGAAGGGTGGGGTGGGGGGCCGGTAAAGCATACACCTGTGCATGATAATTAGAGATAGGTACTCCACCTCAATTATCCATCACTCCGCCACTCTCGCTAAACAAACACGATCGAGTAGTCATGAAGGAATTGCCTGCCTGCTAGTTCCCTCAATGTGTAACTTCACTTAAGTGGATTGGTAGTCTGGAGAAAGGGGGTGGGGGGGGGGGTGAGGAGGGAAGAGGGGGAGAAGAAGGTGAGGGGGAGAAGAAGGTGAGAGGGAGGAGAGGGTGAGAAGGGGTGAGAAGAAGAGGAGGGTGGGGAGGAGTGGGTAAGGGTTGCGTGAGGGGGAGGAAAGGTGGATGGAAAAGGGTGCTACCAATACTTTCCCGCCGCCACCTCCCTCTTGTTGCGTGCTAGCCAACACACTCGTGATACCGACACACACACACACACACACACACATACATACACCTCTTTCCCTCTATTTTTCCTCTCCTTCCCTCACCTCCCTCCGCATACTTCCAACATCCTCCCGTCCCGTCTCCCCCTCATCCACACCCTCTGCACGCCTCCTTCACACCACAGGTCACCGGTTGTAAACATGTAAGATCCAGAGGTATCGTTTCATCAGACAACTTCCTGGTAAACTACAAGTGGTCACCCAGGTACAGGTAGAGCCCAGGTGAATTACAGGTATACTACTACACCTCCTCCCAGGTATTAGCCCCCCCCTCCCCCCACCCAGGTACTACTCCTCCCACTTATAACTTCTACCAGGTACAATTAACCCTTCCAGGTACACCTTCTCCTCCCTACAGGTATATCGAGGATGAGTAGGTGGGAGACAAGAGACAGCTCGTGTTTACCTTGACGACGACGACACAAACTCCGAACAATTAACAAGAAGCACCAACACAAACACGAAGCTCAGGTATAGGTCCAGTGATTCCTCTAAGTGATATGCTAAGTTGTCAATTGTTTAGGGGACTTTATGAGGTCAGATAAGATTGGGATTTATGGTAACAAGAATTGATAAAAAGAAAAAAATAAGCTTTTCAAACGGGGCAAAATCCCTGCATCAAGAAAGCAGCGACACGAGGCGGACGGACGGACGGACGGACGGACGGACGGACAGACAGACGGACACACACCTCAGTATTTCGTCCTGGGTGCGTGTAACATACGTGATGTGGGCGTGGGGAGAGAGGGTTGCATGCGTGGTGTGGGCGTGTTGGTGTGGTCGCATGCGTGGTGTGGGCGTGTTGGTGTGGTCGCATGCGTGGTGTGGGCGTGTTGGTGTGGTTGCATGTTAGATATGGGCGTCATCCTCACCTTTCATGCTGCTCCTCAAAAACTTCTCTCCTTTTTTTCCCCCTGGCGTCTCCACTCACGCCTCTATGATATGTCCCCTCCCCCTCACTGTCCCCTCCCCTCCCTCTCTACCCCCTTCCCGCCTCTCTACTCTCACACTCTTCCCCCTCTCGTTCCTCTCCCCAAGCATTTCACCAAGAAACACAGTTAAAACAGACTGATTGGCTGGGGAGTTAGATGCTCGTTGGAGGAAAAAAAGTCTCGTTAGCCTTCCCACAGTATCTCCCCAGACTCCTCAAGACTAACAGACGTATCAGTCCCCTTCCCCCCACAACACCCCCTCCCCCCACAACACCCCCTCCCCTCCCCCTATCACTTGCAACAAAAAAGCCCAGGCGAGACTGACTACCTGGGAAGGAGAAGGCAGAGGGGGGGGTGGACTAGTTAGCCCAGTTGACGAACTGTCTGGGGTGACAGTCATGTCATGAGGCCCGCCAGGCACCTATCAATTTGCTGACCTGCCAGTCACTCAAAGATTTACCAGAAAATTGTTAAGTACACCCAGGTAACACCAGGGTCTTCTAACTCGCTGTTACGTACACCCAGGTAACACTACGGTCTACTACATCGTTATTACGTACACCCAGGTAACACTACGGTCTACTACATCGTTATTACGTACACCCAGGTAACAGCCGGGTCTACTAACTCGCTGATTTCACTTCACACACACACACACACACACACACACACACAGAAAATCGCTTATTCGTTTTACAATTTACACAACTCCAGGTAAATGATTATCAATTCACACAAAGTATGTCAAACGCCCACCTCACCGTGCAATACACACCTCCTACACTTCACTGTACAACCAAGTCACGGTATTCCTCAAAGCTCGAGTATAAACAGTGATCACGGAAACACTAAAAACTATATTGACATTATTGCATTTACGTTAGTGCTTTACTTTACATGAAATACTTATCGTCTTTATTGTTGTACATATTTAAATGCCAAGACACATATGAGGGAAAAAGCATTTATGTGGAGTGATTTTGATATTTTATTGAGGTAAACTTATGATGTAGTCGTTTTCAAACCGAATAAAGTATCGTATGACAAGAGTGTAACTTATTAACTTAACCTAAGACATTTGAAGTGTTTGTCAAGAGGTTTTTGTTTTTACGTTATTTTAAGGGTCAATTTTACGATACTTCAGAGTGTTAAAAGTATTGGAGATGATTCTCAATATAAACGAAGTATTTTAAAATTATATGTACTATCTTAACTCCTACTAATTGTACACACACACACACACACACACACACACACACACACACACACACGGGAACACATTAGTCGATTTTTTTTTACCAAACTGATATTCAATTTACAAAAGGTATTTCGCATTTCTAACAAGACACAATGAAATCTAACCTCCTAAATACAGAGAGGGAAAATATATATGCAGAGGGGAGGTAATGTTTATGTTTTCTCCGAATCCTTGACCAACACACGCACACACACACACTCACGCACGCACGCACGCACACACACACACACACACACACACACAAACAAACACAAGAGCTTATTTCACCTGGGTTGCTTAGATTAATTAATTCGATTAACTTTGATTAGCTTAAAGGTGTTTAGTCATCAGGTAGAATAAACTAGGTTGTGGTTATTATCTTCAGGTGATCCAGCAGCAATGACAAATAGGAGAGAGAGAGAGAGAGAGAGAGAGAGAGAGAGAGAGAGAGAGAGAGAGAGAGAGAGAGAGAGAGAGAGAGAGAGAGAGAGAGAGAGAGAGAGAGAGAGACCCCCCCGTGCCCCTCAAGGATATAAACGCACAAACGAAATTTTCAATCATCACACAGTACTTCAAGACCCTGTGTATAATCAACCCACGAACAGGTAAACATTGGTACGGGATCATTACCAGAAAACAAAAACTGAGTTAGAATTTTTCACCAGGTGTTTCTTGTACTGTTAACTTGTTCTGTAATTACCACCAGCTTAATCACCAGCTTAACCATCAGCTTAATTACCAGCTTAAAGATCACAACAGTCTATTAAGGAGGAGGAAGAAGAGTAATGATCGTATGAAAAAAATTGCTGTATTTGCATGTCAGGTGAGGTAAGATGTGTACTGTACCTAACTACCAATTAACTCACCTGTTGAGTTAATATTACACCTGAATTATTAAAAAGTAATCATAAAAATAATCCCATATAAATTTTTTTCTATAACTTTTACTCCCCCAAAAATTCATATGGGGGGAAAAAATTAACATGTCTTTAAGGTATAGTCTCAGCGCACTTTATACGCCATCTTTGTTTATCGTGAAGTGTTCCGTCTCAGATCATTAACAGGTGTGTAGTAGACCGTCTCCACCTGTAGGTTAATGTGTCACCTTAATTTGGACCATCGAACACCTCCAATAATAATAATAATAATAATAATAATAATAATAATAATAATAATAATAAAAATAATAATAATAATAATAATAACAGAGTAATAACAATAATAATCCTAAATAATAATAATATGCCCACAACGACTTCTGTTTTTCATTTCAATAATTTTTTTTTCTTTTTTTTTTCCCACAACTAAATTCAACAAGAGTTAGACGCATCGACAACTTCATAACGCAACATACTCGTTATCACAAACGTACACTTCGGAAACACTCGTGAAAATAATATATATACATGTGTGTGTGTGTGTGTGTGTGTGTGTGTGTGTGTGTGTGTGTGTCATTCTTTTTTGACTAGTACTGATGATTCTAATCTTCTTTATGTATGTATGTATGTATGTATGTATGTATGTATGTATGTATGTATGTATGTATTTATTTTTTAACAGTCCTTTGTATCAAAGTTCAGGTAGATTTTTTTAAAATAAATTTCACTGTTTTATGTATTTTTGTTTTCGTGTCATATTTTAGTTAGTGAGATAGGTAGGGGGGAGAGTGAGATAGGTAGGGGAGATGAGGGTGAGAATTGAGGAGATGAGAGAGGGCGATCAGGGGAGGGTGATGGGGGAGGGTGATGGGGGAGGAGAAGGGGGGGAGGGGGTGATGGGGAGGGTGATAGAAGAGGAGGAGTGATGGGGGAGGGAGTGATAGGGGAGTGATGGGGAGGGTGAGGGTGGAGAGGGGGTGAGGGTGGAGGGGTGATGGGGGGTGAGGGGGGTGATGGGGAGGGGATGATGGGGAAGGAGTGATGGGAGGGTGATGGGGGAGGGAGTGATGGGGAGGGTGATGGGGGAGGGATGGGAAGGGGGTGATGGGAGGGGTGATTGGAGGGTGATGGGGGAGGGTGATGGGGTAGGAGGGTGTGGGGTGAGGGGGGTGGTGAGGGGTGATGGGGAGGGGATGATGAGGAAGGGGTGATGCGGAGGAGGGGATGAGGAAGGGGTGATGGAGGGGTGATGGGGGAGGGTGATGGGAGGGTGATGGGGGAGGATGGGGAGGGTGATGGGTAAGAGGATAATGAGGGAGGGTGATGGGGATAAAGGTGATGGGGGTAAAGGGGGATGGTAAGGTGGGATTAAGGTAAAGGGTGATGGGAATGGGAATCAAAAGCTTATCCCACTTTCTGCTGAAATTCAAATGTTTATTTTCATGGAATGATTTTTTGCATCGCTTATTTTGTTTTCTCATTTTTTCCTTCACTATATATACTTTTTAATGTCGTCATCATCATCATCATCATCATCATCATCATCATCACTTTTCATCATCATCATCATCAAAACATAACGCCACTTTCAACACCCACAGCCTGTCAATAGGTCTGGGGATTTCCCAACTGCTTTGTCTGTCTGTCTATCTGTCTCTTCAGGTGTTGTCTGTCTGTCTGTTCGTTTGTCTGTCTGTCTGTCTGTCTGTGTGTCTGTCTGTCTGTCTGTTTTTGCTTCTCTGTCTATTATTTCTCCCTCACCTTTTGTGCCTCAATTTCCTCTTACTACCACTTATTCTCGCCCATCATCAATCATCATCCAGCCATCTTTATTTTCCTGTTCCTCCTCCCTCTTTATCTTCTCCTTCTTCCTCCTGATAAACCTCCTCGTCGTCTTCTTCCTCCTCCTTTATTCCACCTCCTTTATTCTTCCTCCTCCTTCTTCATTCATCTTCCTTCTTTCCTCCTCCTCCTCCTCCTCCTTCATTCTTCTTCCTCCTCCTGGCCTCATCGCTCTTCCATCCCCACAACCATCATCATGTACCCCGGATACTGGGGGTCATCGGGGGGAGGAGGAGAGAGGTCATTGGGTCACCAGGAGGAGGAGGAACAGAAAAAGGAGGGAGGAGGAAGAAAATAATAGGTGGAAGAGGAAGAAGGAAGAGGAGGCAGGAAGAGGAAGGACAAGAAGAAATAAAGGCGACAGGAGGAGATGACCCCAAGCACAGGTAAGATAACTAACCCATCCCAATATACAGGTGTTTCTCGCCATACTCACACACCTGGTCTCGCTGCCACACCTGTCCTAATGACTGTACCTGTGAGGGAGAGGGAAGAGAGTCAGATAGGGAAGAATGTGATAAGGCATAAGATTATAACACACACACACACACACACACACACACACACACACACACACACACACACACACACACACACACACACACACACACACACACACACACACACACACACACACACACACACACACACACACACACACACACACACACACACACACACACACACACACACACACACACACACACACACACACACACACACACACACACACACACACACACACACACACACACACACACACACACACACACACACACACACACACACACACACACACACACACACACACACACACACACACACACACACACACACACACACACACACACACACACACACACACACACACACACACACACACACACACACACACACACACACACACACACACACACACACACACACACACACACACACACACACACACACACACACACACACACACACACACACACACACACACACACACACACACACACACACACACACACACACACACACACACACACACACACACACACACACACACACACACACACACACACACACACACACACACACACACACACACACACACACACACACACACACACACACACTCGGATCAAAAGACTTATGCAACAGAGAGACAGAGCATTTCATCTCAATGACCACATCTGCTACAGGTCACTTCTGCAACAGAGTCATCCGCGAAATACGCACTGCAAAGAAGTCCCACTACCCAACCAAATTACAACACCTGAAGTAGACCAACATCAGTCAATGGTATGGTAAGCTTAAAGAACTCTGTGGACTAAACATGACACACCCCTCCCTTCTTAGCCATCTCACTAATGTTGACGCAGCTGAGCAAACAAATAACCATTTGCTACTATATGCCAGACGCTCCACGGCTTGACACAACCACTCTCCTGCTTACCTACCAGCCCCCCTTCCCACTGACTTAGTAGGAGGAATTTACGTAGCAAAACGCCTGGACAAACTAAAATTAAAACGCTCTACCACCCCATTGACTTACCAATGAAACTATTCAAGGAGTTCTCCCGGAGCTTGCTAAACCCTCTGCTCCATCATCAATGCTTCTCTCAAATCCAGATGCCCAGCTGACTGGAAGACCTCTTATGTATCACCAGTGCCCAAGTCAACCAGCCCACAATCTTAAATCAGCATGACCTATTGCAATCACCCCAATACCCAGCCTAATCTGTGAAAGTTTTGTGTTTGATCTTTATGCTGATATTGCAGGAGTCGGAGACCTCAGCATTTGGCAACATGAAAACTCTCCACCACTCACTGTCTTGTCAGCTTCGATTACATATACCGCCATCTCGAGAAACGAAAACGTCTGTAGTGTCGCCTTCATTGATTTTCACTAAAGGCGTTCGACCTAGTCGACCACAATATAATCATAAACAAAGCTATTGACTTCGGGCTTCGAGAAGTCTCATACCATGGCTTACAGATTCCCTCGGTGACCGACGCCGCTGTACGCTTCCGAGGGCTGTCTCCACCTTCAGTCACTCACCTGTGGCGTCCCCGCACCAAGATGGACCACTCTGTTCCTTGCTCATCAATGATGCCCTAAGAGAAACCCCTGCTCGCTGGAAATATGTCGACGACTCATCCATTGGGATCAGCGCTAACAATTCCGCTCCCAACTATACTGCCCTTCAGGATTTATTGAACAGTCTCAAAACTGGGCCACAACAACCATTGCGTCACCATCAACCATACCAAGACAATGGTTATGCACATCAACCTCTCCTCCGACATTGTCCCCACCTCCTTCCATTACCCTAGGTCCGAACACACTCCAGGTTGTAGATTCCACGAAGCCCTCGGCGTCACCATAGACAACAAACTAAATTGGAAAACCACACGTCAGTGAAGTTGTCAACCTCCAGTTTCCGTCTCCACCTCCTCCGCCGACTCAAGTCCTCGGAGTTCCTGCACACGAGCTCCTCAGTGTATACACAACATTCATACTTCCCAAGCTCACCTATGCCTCCCCACCTGGTCTTCTCCCTAAATGCCACACAACGTAAACACTCTAGAAAAAGTGCAAAAGAGGGCATGCAAGATTATTCTCTCCCCTTCCTACTCCACATATCAAGAAGCGCTCAACACACTGACCCTTTCGACTCTCACTGACCATCACCACGGCCTCATCTGCAAATTTGGTAAGAAGCTTACACCATCCCCGACACCGGCCCCTACTACCACCTGAGATCCTCGTCCGGAGAATTGCTGTTCGACACCACAACCGCATCCAGCCCATATGCACGAACTGATCGCTATAAGAACAGCCCAGTCCCAACCATTGTAAAAATTATCAATAACATGTAATAAATCAGTGTATTCACCCCAGTAAACACTGCTCCCTACACTGTCACTATGTTGAAATGAACTGTATTTTGAGCTGATCCCCATCTGTTACTATATGTCTTATTTGTGTCACTTATGTCACTTGTATATTATTTGTAATTCGTAACCCATTCCCCAAATATGTAACTGTATATTTTCAGCCCTGGCTGCCAAGCTCTTCAATAAACCGTTAATTATTACATACACACACACACACACACACACACACACACACACACACACACACACACACACACACACACACACACACACACACACACACACACACACACACACACACACACACACACACACACACACACACACACACACACACACACACACACACACACACACACACACACACACACACACACACACACACACACACACACACACACACACACACACACACACACACACACACACACACACACACACACACACACACACACACACACACACACACACACACACTTACTCTCGAAACAATAACACAAAGTTTTATCTATTTTCATTTTCTCTTATGAAACATTTACATCAAAGTGAACACAGCTCGACCAACTCCCAGGCGTGACCAGCTATATGATATGTACACACACACACACACACACACACACACACACACACACACACACACACACACACACACACATCATTTCCCCAGGGGCGTGCATTTAAAAGCAAGCGTGGCAGAAACCACATGAGACACACCGGGGGGACGGAGCCACAGGGCAGGGGGGCCACTGGGGCAGGGAGGGGCCACACGGGCAGGAGGGCCACACGGCAGGACGGGGTCAGAGGATTGCTACGCCACCAGCCACGTCACCGTCATCAGTAAGCTACTCAACAATTGGCCGCCCTGACATAATTACAGCAAATGACACGTTGACAACACGAATGTTTGACGGACACACTGCCAAGCCCCACCCGGCCGGTTATTTTTCAGGAAGAGTGTGTGAGTGAGAGTGAGAGGTGTGTGTGTGTGTGTGTGTGTGTGTGTGTGTGTGTGTGTGTGTGTTCTGTCCGAGATAGGTTGTTCCTGTTCCCTTTGGTAAAATGCGGAACAGAGAGAGAGAGAGAGAGAGAGAGAGAGAGAGAGAGAGAGGAGAGAGAGAGAGAGAGAGAGAGAGAGAGAGAGAGAGAGAGAGCCAGCAGTGTCAGGAGGGTGAGGTCAGGAAGGCACTGACAACACTCCCCGACAGCTGTGTAATGGAACCCTCACCCGGGCAGCGGGGGGCAGGTGGGGGGGGAGAACAAGTCAGGTGGGGGACAGGTCGGGGGAGAAGGTCGAGTGGTGACAGGTCGTAGGGGAAAGATCGGAGGGGCAGGTCGGAGGGGCAGGTTCGGGAGACAGGTCGAGGGGGTAGTTTGGGGGACAGGGTCGGATGGTCAGGTCGGAGGGGGCAGGTTGGGGGGGTAGGTTGGGGGGGGCAGTTTGGGGGCAGGCTGGGGGGGGCAGGTTGGGGGGGCAGGTTGGGGGGGCAGGTGGGGGCCGGTGGGGGGCAGGTTGGGGGAGGCCAGGTTGGGGGAGGTCAGGTTGGGGAGGTCAGGTTGGGGGGGGTCAGGTTGGGGAGGTCAGATTGGGGGGGGCAGGTTGGGGGGAAGCAGGTCAGGGGCTCGGCAAAACGAGAGTGCACCTGCATAATGAAGAAGGGGGAGGGAGGACAGGGGGAAGATGGGGAGGAGGGGAGGGGGAAGGGGTGAGTTAGAGGGTGTGTGGAGGTGGGTGGAGGTGTGTGTAGGTGTGGAGGTGTGTGCAGGTGTGTGCAGGTGTGTGGTGTGGGTTAATAGCAGGAGAGGAGGATTGTAGCATACATACTTGCACACAGGTGGGGAGAGTCTGTCGGTTGTCACTCCCACACAACTTCACTGACCTGCCTCACGCCCACCCACACTGTCCATCCACTAAACCCACACTCTCCACCTACTAAACCCACACTGTCCACCCACTAAACCCACACAATCCACCCACACTGCCCACTCACACTGTCTTCCCACTCCACCCACCTATCCACTTCATCAATATACAGGTGTACCAAATATTACCTGCAAGTGTAATTAACCACTCTAACCTAACAACGTCCTAACATCAGGTGTTAACTTTACCCTGACAACATCTGCCAACATCGACCTAACATGTGCTAACACCAACCAACATCTACCAACACCATCCTGACCTCATCCACGACCTAACCCCTTCCCTACTGACACCACCAGCCCTATCAGCCAACACCGTGCTCACACCCCTACACTATATCCTTGCCTTACATCTCATTAAAAATAAAATCAAGGTATATAATTTTTTACATTTTTTTTACAAAGTCAATAACATTTCAGTAAAAAAATCCCACATAATATTTAAGATTGTTTAAGGATAATTAACGTAAAATAAAAATTCCAAAATCTTAAATATAAAGAAAACAACAGTAACTTTCGACAACTTTCGCTCGTAAGTCAATAATCAAATGAGTAATAAAAGTCCGAAACAAAAATAATAGTAAAACAACAACAATTCAGTCATTTCCACAACACACCCCACAAGCTTTACAACCTCCATATAACGAACGGACTACACCCATTAGATTGGTGTTCGTTAAATAGAGGTTTAACTGTACTTAAAGCTTCAGGGTTTGGTCGAGGCTTCAAAAGGGTCAAAGCTGGGAGTAAAATCAGGGGGGTTTAAGGGTTCATCTAGGAGTCAGGGTTCAGCTGGGAGTCAGGGTTCAGCTGGGAGTCAGGGTTCAGATGGGAGTCAGGGTTCAGCTGGGGTCAGGGTTCAACTGGGACTCATTCAGAAGCCAGCTGGGGATTCAAGGGTTCAGCTGGCGATAACCAACTCCCAGCTGGTACAAAAACATACACATGAACGCCTACACATGTGTATCAAGTAAACCTTAAGTCGAAACCCGAGTCGATGTGTATAACTGTGTGTGTGTTTAATTAGTGTAGTGTTGGTGAGTCAGAGTGCCCAAAAGAGACCCGAGACCCGAGATTCGAGACCCGAGATCCGAGACCCGACACTCATTAAGACGACTGATAATGAGCAGAAGACTAATTAACAGGTAGACAGCTCAGGTATTTGGGACGTTTTTTTATTAATCTCCCCGAGGAAGGCTGAGAGGTTACAGGTATTTAGATAAGGAGGGGTGAGGGGGTGGAATTTGTGAGGGGTGGGAGGTGTGGGGTGAGAGGGGGGAAAAGGGAGGAAGAAAAAAAGGAGGGGAAAGAGAGAGGAATAAAAAATGGAGGGAGGAAGGAGGGAAGGAAGAAAAGGAGAAAGGGGAGCTAGATGGAGGAAGAAAAGGGGAGAGGGGATGAAAAGATGCAGGAGAAGTATTGAGATAAGGGAAAGAAGAGAAAGAGGGAAGTGGCAGGGAGGAAGAGAAGGGCGTGGTGAAAGAGAGGAATGAAAGAAGGGATGAAGGAGGGAACGGAAGGAAGGAAAAGAAAGGAAGGAATGAGAGGAAGGGGAAAGGAAGAAGCGGGGAAAAGTGAAGGTAAGTGAGGGAAGAGGAAAAGGAAGAAGGCAGCGAAAATGAGGTGAGGGTAAGAGGGGAGAAAAAAGGGGAGGGGGGCCAGATAGAAATAATGACCTCCATCAGATAATTACACGTCATAAAAATATTCATAACGGATCCTTAATCAATCTGGGAACTACTCAATTACCTTTAAGTATCGTTAGCATAACATTTCAATTCCCTGTCAGGTGAGGATGGCTCCCAAATAAAATAAATAAATAAACAAATAAACGACAAAACAGAAGACCTTTACCGGAGCAAACAATGACAACAATAATAATAAAAACAAAATAAATAATAAAAATAATAAAAATAATAATAATAATAATAATAATAATGATAACAAAAACCCAAATGAAAAGAATGAAAAAATAAATAAATAAAAATAAAAAGCACTGACACCAAAAATACAAAAGCAAAAAAAGAAAAAGAAAAAAAACCACTAATTAAATTCTCAAAGGACAAAAACGTTTAACAAGTTGAGTAAAAACATTTTCTATAAACAGGGAAGACTCAACCATTTCCCCTCGGCCTCGTCAGACAGCCCCACGTCCTCCCCTGCTGTATAATCCAGTTGGTATTGTATAATATAAATACTTTACTGAGTTACCTGTATTTTACCTGGAATCGATTTATTTACTTTTTGGGGGGTTGGTGGGAGGGGGGGAGGTCCTATGCTCTTTAAATTCTACCTGTACTTCTTACCTGTAGCTTACCTGGAGTCTACCCTTAACAACAACAACAATAACAGACAAGGGTAAAAACATAAGTATGAGAGAGAGAGAGAGAGAGAGAGAGAGAGAGAGAGAGAGAGAGAGAGAGAACGATGATAAGGTCTAATCAGGTAATGAGAGACGACTGCTGGAAAAAATAAAAAAGATGGATGTGTGGGGGGGAGAGACGGGAGGAGGAGGAAGACGGAAGGTGGCTCTTTGAAGCCATCTGTCAGCGAACTGATTCATTGTGATTATTAGGTGCCAACTGGGAGTAGTGTGCCACTTGAGGACGGTGCCAAGAGGGGGGGAGGAGGAGGAGGAGGTTTCAGCATATGAAAGAGGGCGTTTGTCAGTGACGTGGATCATCATTATTTACTAGTATTTCTCTCTCATCGTGTCATAGTGAAGAAGAATGAAAGGAAGAAGGAAAACAGGAAAATAAATGAAGAAACAGAATAAAGAGGCAAAATATAATAGAAATACAGAATTAGCCTCTCTTTTACCTCTTCTTTCTATCCCCTTCCCCCTTCTTTACCATACCTTTTCCTCTTCCCTCCAGTTCCCTCACCCTCCTTCCCATCCCTTCCCCCCTTCTCCCTGCCTTTCAGTCCCCTCACCCTCCTTCCTGTTCCTTCCCCTTCCTTCATATCGCCTCCCCGTCTCTCCTTCGCCTCCCACCAACCAAGCAGCAGCAGCAGCAGGCGGGGAGGAAAGATCGACCAAGCAAGCAAGAGTCAACACACAGCCGAGAGTAAACAGACCCGAGCGAACACACTACTACCGAGTCTTCTTCTTCTTCTTCTTCTTCTTCTTCTTCTTCTTCTTCTTCTTCTTCTTCTTCTTCTTCTTCTTCTTCTTCTTCTTCTTCTTCTTCTTCTTCTTCTTCTTCTTCTTCTTCTTCTTCCCCGCCACACACACACTCCCCTCGCCCCCGATCGGTCGCTGAAATGCAAAATCCACGCTTATTCGGGCATAGTTTTCGCTGATTGGGTCCTTGTCTTCCGTGACGTAATTCTCGACTAGCTCCCAGTATCACAACATCTGACGTAGTATAGCTTACCTGATCTAACTCACTCTAGTTTATCCTAACTTTATTTAATTTAACCCAACTTAATCTATCATAACTAATCTAACCTGACCTCAACGGTATCCTAATT
Source organism: Homarus americanus (assembly GCF_018991925.1). Classification (NCBI taxonomy): domain Eukaryota; kingdom Metazoa; phylum Arthropoda; class Malacostraca; order Decapoda; family Nephropidae; genus Homarus; species Homarus americanus. The sequence goes on from NW_024744578.1 coordinate 166,179, forward strand.
TACCTAATCCAACTCAAGTCTAATTTATCATATCCCAACACATCCTAACCTAACCTAAACTAATCCTAACGTAATGATGGGTAAAGGCCAATCAGGTCATATTATACCTGCATAAACGTGGATTCTGTCCCACCCCGCACCTATTTTCCCATTGCAGGCCAGCCAACAAGAACCAAAAGCCTCGCACGATGCCCGCATAAACGTGGATTCTACCCCCGCCCCGTCCCACCCTGCTCCGTCCCACCCTGCCCCGTCCCACCCTGCCCCGTCCCACTCTGCCCCGCCCCGTCCCTCCCTGCCCCACCTAGGCCGGAACCTGGAGCCCAAGCAAGCGACCAATCTCTGCAAGGCACAAAATTAGCCGTGAGTAAGCAGTGCATGAAGGTTGTTGACACAGTTGCAGTGAGGATGAGGGCGGCCAGATTAAGAGGTCGAGAGGGAGGTGGAGGGACGGAGAGGTGGTGGGAGGGAGGGGAGGACGTGAGAGGTAGAGAAAGAGAGGGAAAGAGAGGGCGTAAGAGGTGGGGGAGGGAGAGAGGGATGGGGCATGGATAATGTTTCGGGGGAAGATTAAGAGATAAAGTAGGAAGAAAATTATGAAAGAATATGAGTACAAAGAAGCGATGAAGACAAGATGATGATGAGTGAGAGAGAGAGAGAGAGAGAGAGAGAGAGAGAGAGAGAGAGAGAGAGAGAGGGGTGTTGGAGGCAGAAGAGAAAAGGGAAAAGAGGAAGAAATGGAGAAAAATAATACAAAAACAAAATGCTAAAAAGATTGGGAGAAGAGAAGGAGAATTAGAAGAAAAGGAATAAAGAGAATGAAGATAAAGAAGACGTAGTAGATGATATCGGCAAATTATATATATATCAACAAACAAAATAAAAAGTGCTTAATAATATAAGTATTACACTAATATAATAAAAATATATCCGAATTTATAACAAAAAATTGGATTTTAATAATAAACCAAAGATAAGAAAAACACTTGACTATATTAATAAAGACGATAACAAATACCCGAATTATATAAAGGAAAATAACGAAGGACCTTTATAGAAACAACAACAACCACAACCACAACCACAACCACAACCACAACAACAACAACAACACGGATATTTTTTGTATATGTGGCATCTTTCTCCTGCTTAAAATAACTAAACACACACACACACACACACACACACACACACACACACACACACACACAGGCATCCAATAACTGAACACACTGGTAAATAAACTTTCCCTTAATTTTATATAAGACAAAAAAAATATAGGTAGATTTTATTTTCCTCTATTTTCCTGAGGCCAGGTGAGGGGCAGGGGAGGTGGGGAGGGTGAGGGGGACTGACGGGCGGACGTAACGAGCTGAACTAGAATTCTTTTTCGAATATTCACTTCTGGCCGTCAGCCCTCAAGAACGACAGCCGTGGTGGGTGGAGGAGAACTACCATGGGAGGAGAGAAACTGAAACAGAAGTAGATAACAGGGGTCAACAGGGGTCAACAGGGTCAACAGGAGGCAGTTGTATTTCAAGAACCCAATGGTAAAAAAAAAAAGAAAAGAACAGGAGGTAAGATATATCGAAGGATCAAGCTCAAAAAGGGTAAACACCAAAGAGGAGAGAGAGAGAGAGAGAGAGGGAGAGAGAGAGAGAGAGAGAGAGAGAGAGAGAGAGAGAGAGAGAGAGAGAGAGAGAGAGAGAGAGAGAGGAACAATCAGCATGCAAAAGGTTGGTGAAGAAGATACGAGTTACCTGGAGGCGACGTGTCTTAGAAGAGAAGATAGAAATAACAAGAGAGTGACATTTCTGAAGGAGTGACAAAAAAAATGAGAAAACGAATAAAAGAAACTGACAATATAAGAGGAGGAGGAGGAGGAGGAGGAGGAGGATGAGGAAGAGGAGGTAAGAGCGATCAGGTTGGCGGGCTTGTCTTAAAAGTAGATTCCCTTATGTCTCTTAATAGGTCTCGTCCCTATAAGATGGCCATTAAATTAAGTAACTCATTTCACTTTACGATCGACTTGTTGAGGTGCCTTTAAGTTGGGCGTTTCCTTTAAGTTAGGGATTAAAGTAGGTTCCTTCCTCTTCTAAGATGGGTAATAAAGTAGGTTCCTTCCTCCTCTAAGATGGGTAATAAAGTAGGTTCCTTCCTTTAAGATGGGTAATAAAGTAGGTTCCTTCCTTTAAGATGGGTAATAAAGTAGGTTCCTTCCTCCTCTAAGATGGGTAATAAAGTAGGTTCATTCCTCCTCTAAGATGGGTAATAAAGTAGGTTCCTTCCTTTAAGATGGGTAACAAAGTAGGTTCCGTTACCATCTGGGCACACCATCTCATCTTCATGTGGACTTTCCTGGGAAGTAATGCACTATCCCTCTTCCCCCTATTCTCCTCTTCCCCTATTTCCTCCTCTTCCCCTATTTCCTCCTCTTCCCCTATTTCCCCCTTCTCCCTCTCCTCCCCCCCCCTCCCAGGTGACAGACGACCTTGGTAACAGAGAAGGTTTTTGTTGACTTGCCGCCAGCTTTCTAGATCTGTTACAGCCCGAGGTTTTCATCACCGCCACAAGAAGACTCTCTCTCTCTCTCTCTCTCTCTCTCTCTCTCTCTCTCTCTCTCTCTCTCTCTCTCTCTCACATCATGCGTCATCTCCCCTTCACTGTTTCTTGCTACTTGTCGATAAAAAGTCTGGCGTCTTCTGCAGTGATGTTGCAACAGTTTATTTAGCCAGAAGTAATACGGATACAGTGTGAATGACAGTGGTTCGATATATAAAAAATGTCGTTGGAAGAGGTGAACGGGACGGGATAGAACGATCGATGTATACGAACACGTTGAGCTGGTAGGTGAGGGTGAACGTTAAGTATAGATGACGGGATGTAGTAATATTTCCTGTGAGTTAATCTGGTGACTTTAAAATACCGGAGGAAGAAAAAATGTTCTCTTCCTTCCGCCAGTCAGAGAAAGTGCCAGTGCAAGCAGTTAAATAGCGCCTGGCGTCCACCCTCCACCGTGTTAAGTCATAGTTATGGAAGCTTACGCCAGACGAACAATCACACGTGTTGTACCTGCAGTGTGGCGATGACAAGACCTCTTGATGCTTCCCGCGAGTCTTGGGGGTGAGAGGTGGTGGTGGTGTGTGGATGAGACAATAACACCAGCTGACAGGTGGTACACCCTGCCTTCCTCCCTCCTCCAGCTGCCAGCATGACTAATGATCCACAGATGGAGACTCCTCGTTTGATGCTGCTTCCGCTTCCCGCCCCGCCTCGCTCCACCCCGTCCCGCCCCACCTCACCACACTGCCTCTCCGCCCCACCCCCACTACCTCTCCCAATGATTTTCCCCACCAAGGCTCTGTCCACCATAGCCTTCCCTTACCCATCTTACCTATCCTGTCCCACCCCCCCCCTCTACCCCTTCCCTACCACCTCATCCTCTGCTTCCTCACAGCCTGGCCAACCCCCCCACCCCCTCCCCATGAACCGCCTCACGCACACCCACACTCAATCTACATATCCTCAACTCTCCACCACCAGAGCTGCATACCAAGAGGAGTCGACCGTCTGCTCTTGGCCGTCTACACACTTTATTAACACTCTTTACCTTCTATTCTCTCAAGTGTATTTAATGGTCGCTTCTTAGACTCCAAGGAATTACTCTTACATTATGTCACATTAGAGATAAGAAGGCCGTTGAAGGTCGATTTTAGAGGTCGAGAGGTCATACTCGATGTCTCTCCCCCTCCCCCTCTACCCCCCCATTCTCCCTCCTTTCTCCTTCTTTTCCTCCTCCTCCATCATAGTGGATTAAACTTATCATAGTGTAAATATTGACGTATGCAATAAGATGCTCAGGCAATGGTGGTGAACGTGCCAGAGTCTGGGAATATTATGTGGTAAGAAAGCCTTAACCACCATCATCACCACCACTATCACCATCACCACCATCATCACCATAACACCACTACAACCACCGCACACTATCACCACCACCACCACCACACCACACCATACCCACCACCATCATCACCACCACTACTACACCCCACCATCACCCCTACCACCACCTCTACTACCACACCATCACTACCACACCACACCCTTCCCCCCCACTACACACACATCATCAACCCCCCTCACTATCTTTATAACACCATAAACAAGTACAACCACAACACCTTTCGTCACGTTACACCACAACCACACTGTTGACTAAGGAGAGCCACACCGTTATAACCACACCACCACCACACTGTTGACTGGGGAGAACCACACCATTATAACCACTCCCTTGATTATTATATAGACACCTGACCAAGTAACTTCCTTTCCTTTCCTTTCCTTCCTTCCTTCCTTCCTTCCTTCCTTCCTTCCTTCCTTCCTTCCTTCCTTCATATATAATCCTTAAAAGTCAAGTATATTTGTCTAGTATTAACTTCACTCACTACCGCAGGAAGCAACTGGGCTCATTTCCTCTTTACGGATTAATATACACAAGGACAGTTTATTTTCACGCCAGAAGATGATGCGTTTTTGTTTTGTTTCTATTCTAGTATGTCTGGAGGTCTGGTCTTGGTCTGGTCTGGTCTTGGTCTGGTTTGGTTTGGTTTGGTTTGGTTTGGTTTGGTTTGGTTTTGGTCTTGGTCTTGGTCTTGGTCTTGGTTTGGTCTGGTCTTGGTCTTGGTCTGGTCTGGTCTGGTCTGGTCTGGTCTTGGTCTGGTCTGTCCTTCCTCAGGCACCACTCCCCAGTCTTGTTCCTCCACCTTCAGGAGTTTTAGAGCAAATATGCACTTATGTTGGGGGTACTCAAGTGTGTGTTGGAGGTACTCAAGTGTGTGTTGGAGGTACTCAAGTGTGTGTTGGGGGTACTCAAGTGTGTTGGAGGTACTCAAGTGTGTGTTGGAGGTACTCAGTATGTGTTGGAAGTACTCAAGTGTGTGTTGGAGGTACTCAAGTGTGTGTTGGAGGTACTCAAGTGTGTGTTGGAGGTACTCAAGTGTGTGTTGGAGGTACCCAGCGTGTGTTGGAGGTACTCAAGTGTGTGTTGGAGGTACTCAAGTGTGTGTTGGAGGTACTCAAGTGTGTGTTGGAGGTACTCAAGTGTGTGTGTTGGAATCCAAGAAGAAAATACTATGTTGGTATTGCGTTATACTATACAGGTGGTGGACGTCCTACTGCTGCCAACATCACTGACAACACACACCTGACAACACACACCTGACAACACAACTAACAATACCAACATCAATAATTAACACCACTGACAACAACGTTTACAACACCAGTGACACTATGATCTATTAACACCACTGACAACACCGCTTACAACACCAGTGACACTATGATCTATTAACACCACTGACAACACCGCTTACAACACCAGTGACACTATGATCTATGCTACCGCAACCTTTTGCCCCTTTTGGTGACACTATGATCTAATAGCACCACTAGTAGCCCCTACAGACAGCAACACCAGTGACACTATGATCTATTAACACCACTGACAACACCACCCAGACAACAACAATGGTGTCACGTTGTCTTGCAGCTGCGGGACGCCCTCCTCGTGACAACATCGCCGACATCAACAAACAAATTAAATCTTTTTATTAACACACAGTCGTCTCTCGGTACTGACCCCCCCCTCCCCTTCCACCTTCCCCTCCTCTCCCACCCCTCCCACATGTCTTCCTTCCCACTTTTTCCTCCCTTCCTCCTTCCCGTACTTTCCCATCCACGTACTTTCCCATCCCGTACTTTCCATACATGCTTTCCATCACCACGTGCCCATCCCACGTACTTTCCCATCCCACGTACTTTCCCTCCCACGTACTTTCCCTCCCACGTACTTTCCCATCCCACGTACTTCCCATCCCACATAGACTGAGTGACTGTGTACCTGAGACTAGACTGAGAGACTGTGACCTGAGACTAAACTGAGTGACTGTGACCTGAGACTAGACTGAGAGACTGTGACCTGGGACTAAACTGCGCTACTGTGACCTGAGACTAGACTGAGAGACTGTGACCTGAGACTAAACTGAGTGACTGTGACCTGAGACTAAACTGAGTGACTGTGTACCTGAGACTAAACTGAGTGACTGTGTACCTGAGACTAGACTGAGAGACTGTGACCTGGGACTAAACTGAGTGACTGTGACCTGAGACTAGACTGAGAGACTGTGACCTGAGACTAAACTGAGTGACTGTGACCTGAGACTAAACTGCACGACTGTGACCTGAGACTAGACTGAGAGACTGTGTGGACCTGAGACTAGACTGAGAGACTGTGACCTGAGACCCCAAACTGAGTGACTGTGCACTGAGACTAGGCTGAGGGGCTGTGACCTGAGACCCAAAGCTAGTGACTGTGTACCTGAGACTAGACTGAAGAGACTGTGACCTGGGGCCTTTAAACTGCGCGACTGTGACCTGAGACTAGACCCTTTAGAGACTGTGACCTGAGACTAAGCTTCAGAGTGACTGTGTGCAGGCTAAGCATTGACTGTGACCTGGGACTAAACTGCGCGACTGTGACCTGAGACTAGACTGAGAGACTGTGACCTGAGACTAAACTGAGTGACTGTGACCTGAGACTAAACTGCACGACTGTGACCTGAGACTAGACTGAGAGACTGTGTGGACCTGAGAGAGAGAGAGAGGACATGACACAGAGAGGGTGACACACTAAGTGGTTAAGAGGGCCGAACACGTCTCCCTGCTGGTGCTGATCGTCGTGGTCGTCGTCAGGAAGGTGCTACCACTCCTTCTCTCCATTTCCCTTCCCACCTATCCCTTCCCCCCTTCCCCCACTCCTATCTTCCCCCTTCTTCACTTTCCTTCCCTCTTCACCATCCCCATTTTCCCTTCTTTCCTTCCATCCCCATCCCCTCTCCCCATCCTCTCATCCCTTCCCATCACCTTCCCCCTTCCCCTTCCTAACCTTATGTACGGACGGTGTTGTAAGCCGAGATGTTAAAAGGAGTGATCGTGACAAGTTTCTGTAAAGACTAAAGGGTATTTTAAAAGTGTTCTATGGTTAGGTTAGGTTAGGTTAGGTTAGGTTAGGTTAGGTTAGGTTGAAGTTTCATGTGTTTCAGCTTGTAACTCTTTATTACCTTAAAATATAGAATCAGACAAAATAAATTAAATATATCGAATACTTTTTAATACTCGTGAATAATAATGATATAGAATAATAACGATATAAGGTGCAGGTATTTATGACTAGAAATTAACTATAAATTCTTATTCTCTTAAAAAAATAATATGTTTTTCTCCCGACGTTTTCAATATGCCACTTTTCCCTTTAAGGAGGAAGGTCTACTTTAGTCCCCGTCTTAAAGAAGAAGGAACCTCCTTTACTGGCCGACTTAACACACACAAACGACTAAAATAGAGCCAGTGAGGGCCAGCAAGCAGTGCAGCAGATGGTGCCACGCCTCAGCTGTGGCACTGAGCGAGTGTCATGGACAATGAGGATAAATGGACCAGTGCAGGGGGAGGTGGGGGGTGAGAAGGTAGTGGTGGTGAGATCAAATAAAGGAGGTAGGAGGAATTCCCGAAGAGATAGAGAGAGATGGGAGAGAGAGAGTGAGAATGGAGGTGAGAAGATGGAGGAGATGGAGGAGAGAGTAGATGGTGAGAGATGGAGATGGAGGGAGGAGAGAGGTAGGTAATTTGAGAGATGGAGAGATGGGAGGAGGAGAGGTAGATGGTGAGAGATGGAGGAGATGGGAGGAAGTAGATGGTGAGATGGGAGATGGAGGAGGAGAGGTAAAGATGGTGGGGATGGAGGAGATGGAGGAGAGAGGTAGATGGTGAGATGGAGGAGATGGAGGAGGAGAGGTAGATGGTGAGAGATGGAGGAGATGGAGGAGGAGAGGTAGATGGTGAGAGATGGAGGAGATGGAGGAGGAGAGGTAGATGGTGAGAGATGGAGGAGGTGGAGGAGGAGAGGTAGATGGTGAGAGATAAAGAGACAGATGAGGTACACAAACACAACACCACAAGACCTACTGAGGAAAAAAGGTGAGGACGGGAAAGGGTGGAAAGGAGAGAAGGGGAAAGGAGGAGAGGAAGGGAAAGGAGATACAGGGAGAGGGAGGAGTGTATGAAGAAAGGGTTGAAATGCATTACTAGGATGGCACCCAATAAATGATTCACTGAGGAAATGGGAAAGCGGGAGGGGAAAGGCCAGGGGGAAAACGGGGAGGAGGGGGAAGACCGGGTCACCCTGAGTTTACCTGCAGTTGGCTTCAGGGAATTTTATTTCACCCTCCACCTGAGTCACCCTCCACCTGAGTCATCCTCCACCTGAGTCACCCTCCACCTGAGTCATCCTCCACCTGAGTCATCCTCCACCTGAGTCACCCTCCACCTGAGTCATCCTCCACCACAAGGAAGGGAAGGGAAGGGAAGGAAGGGGCACGGTGCTAGGGTTTAGGATGATGAGCTTGAGGGGGTGAGGGGAGTGAAGGGAGTGGTGATGGGGGAAGGGAGGGGGAGTGAGGATAGTAATTAAAAAAAAGTAGAAGGTTGAGGTGGATGGGTAAGAGGGTGGATGTCTTGGGAGGTGGATAATGACGTAATGCGAATTGAAGGAGTGGATGGAAGCGGATGATGTAACAAGATATCATTCAACTCAACCCTCCCCCATCACCACCCACCCCTCACACCCCCTCACCCCCCTCCTCACACCCCCCACCCCCACACCCCCCCCACCCCCACACACACAACAAACTCTCTGTTATACAAGACATAAAAAATCTGGCGTTTATTTTCCCACAGTTCATTACCCAGCTACTAAGATAAGACTCACCCCCGCCTCAGGGTCTATCTTAGGGCGAAGTGTTAAGGAGTCTAGGACCTTTAGTTATTATTATTATTATTATTATTATTAATGATGAGAATAATAATAATAATAATAATAATAATAATAATAATAATAATAATGTGCATTCGGATGAGGTCTTTCCCTCTCTCCCTGTCCCCCAACACTCATCCCTCTCATCCTTCTCCCTCTCTCCATCACTTTCACCCGTCTCTACCTCCTCCTTCCCTCCAACACACACACCCGTCTCTTCCTCCTCATTCCCTCCAACACTCACCCGTCTCTTCCTCCTCCTTCCCTCCAACACACACCCGTCTCTTCCTCCTCTTTCCCTCCAACACACACCCGTCTCTTCTTCCTCCTTCCCTCTAACACTCTCCCTCCTTCCCTCACTCACCCGTCTCTCCCCCCCTCCTTCCAACACTCACCCGTCTCTCCCTCTGTCCTTTCCCTTCCCCCGTCATCAAAGTTGGCCACAATTCCTTCTTGCTGCAGGTGACAGGCGACGGGTGCATATCACAGGGGGAAGTTTGCCCGGGGAACACAACTTGTCTTGGGAATTATCGGAAACCATGTCAAAGATTGAGAGGCGAAGAGGAGGAGGAGGGGGAGGAGGTGGCGAGGGACAGAAGGTGGAGGAGGAGGAGAAGGCGAGGAAGAGGTGGAAGGCGCTGCAGGTGACGGGCACAGACTGACAGACAGACAGATAGATAGACAGACAGACAGACAGACAGAGATCAACCAAGACTGACAGATTTTCTCACACCTACAGAAAAAAACAAACAAACACAGACGTACTGAATGACTTACACAGACATACAGACGAATACTATGACTCCATACAGACACATCGACAGGTATAAGTGAGACATACAGACAGGGAAGCACAGACCAAACAAGGAGACTTTCTGAACCATTCTTAAGACAAAACGAAAGGTCTTAATGGAGAAGAGGTAAATCTTGAGTATTTACCTATTTCAAAGGCAAGATTTACCTTTATTGCCAAAAATACCTAGACTAACCAATTTTACCTATTTACGTTATGGGGAAACTTCAATATCAAAAGATGTCTTACCCATTTGACCTGTTGGGGAAGGCAGAGCTTACCTTAATTACTATTGTCTCAGGTAAGGGAGAATTAGTGACCCACAGGAGAGTCGTATTGGGAAGACAGCCAACCCGAGTAAAATATGGGGACAATGTTAACAAAAGTGGATAAATTAGGGAAAATCTTGACAAAAATACTAAAAACTAGGGGAAAAAACAAAATAAACTGAAAACTAGGGAAAAATACCCAAAATACAAGAAAATATTGAAAACTGGGGCAAAAATGTCGATAAAAATGTCTAAAAGGGGCAAAAACCTTCTACCACATCCAAATGCAATCTGAAAATGGATCCACGTGTAATGTACCTTATATGTTCAAGACAGCGAGAATACCTAAGTTATTCCCAGCATCGAGAAAACTACCAAAAGCGCAAGTCATGAGCGGGGGAAGATCAGCACGTGTCTGGTATACCGAGTTAGGGCGATATTATTCATTTACCGAGTTAGGGCGATATTATTCATATACCGAGTTAGGGCGATATTATTCATATACCGAGTTAGGGCGATATTATTCATTTACCGAGTTAGGGCGATATTATTCATATACCGAGTTAAGGCGATATTATTCATATACCGAGTTAGGGCGATATTATTCATATACCGAGTTAGGGCAATATTATTCATATACCGAGTTAAGGCGATATTATTCATATACCGAGTTAGGGCGATATATGAGTGTAAGCAAAGGTATTGGGTGTAGCTATTACCTGGTGGTGACACGATCAGTAGCAGTGTGTTCTGGTACTTGTGTAGGTACAGGAAGAGGTGCTCGTGCAGGTAGAGGTACTAGTGCAGGGAGGTACTAGTGGTGTAGAGGTACTAGTGCAGGTAGAGGTACTAGTGCAGGTAGAGGTACTAGTGCAGGTAGAGGTACTAGCAGGTAGAGGTACTAGTGCAGGTAGAGGTACAGGTATAGTAAGTTCCCTGTGGTGATAACTATCATATAGATGATTGACAATGTGTGTGTGTGTGTGTGTGTGTGTGTGTGTGTGTGTGTGTGTGTGTGTGTGTGTAATAATACGAATAGATACAGTAATACAAATTAACGTATACAATTTGTCTCTATTTTTCTTGGTGGTGGAGGAGGAGGAGGAGGAGGAGGAGGAGGAGGAGGAGGAGGAGGAGGAGGAGGAGGGAGGAGGAGGAGGAGGAGGAGGGAGGAGAGGGAGGAGGAGGAGAGGAGGAAGGCAAGGAGGAAGACGCTGAGGATGGGGGACAGCAAGAGACGGGTAGAAGAGGGAGAAAATAGCTGTGGAGGGAAGCCTAAGCCAAGAATGAGACACACACACACACACACACACACACACACACACACACGGGGATCACGGTGACATCCCCCTCCCCTCCCGATGGCAGGCCTACACCTTATTTCCCCAAGGAGGAGGGTATGTTAGCACCTAGGGAGAAGGAGAGAAGTGAGGGAGGGAAGGGGGGAGAATGAAGGAGGGGGGAGGGAGAGAAGTGAGGGAGGGAAGGGAGGGAGAGAATGAAGGGAGGAGACTGTTCGTGTCATTGTTTTGAATCCATTGTCCACATACGCATACCTGCCCCTATACTCCTGACCTCTCACCTAATTCACCTGCCCCCACTCTACCCCCTGACCTCGCTCCTAATACCCACCCCCTGACCTCGCCCTAATACCTACCCCTGACCTCGCACCTAATACCTGGCCCTGACCTCGCACCTAATACCCACCCCTGACCTCGCTCCTAATACCTACCCCTGACCTCGCTCCAACCACCGCTCCAATACCACCTGACCTCGCACCACCACCCCTGACCTCGCCAACCACCCCTGACCTCGCACCAAACCTCCCTGATCTCGCCCCTAATACCTACCCCTGACCTCGCTCCTAATACCTAGCCCTGACCTCGCCTCATACCTACCCCTAACCTCGCTCCTAATACCTGCCCCTGACCTCGCCTAATACCTACCCTGACCTCGCCCTAAACCTACCCCCTGACCTCGCCCCTAATACCTACCCCTGACCTCGCTCCTACATACTTTCCCCTAACTCGCTCCTAATACCTACCCCTGACCTCGCACCTAATACCTAGCCCTAATACCTCACACCTGCACCAAAATGTTACACAGGCTCCACCTCTTGTGACAAAAATATTCTGAATAATAATAAAAAAAAGTATATAAATCCCTTTCATCTCCTCATATCCTTCACTGATCCCTTCCCCCCCTCTATCTCCCTTCTTCCTTCATATCTTCCTTCTCCATTCATTTCTTTCCCCCTCCTCCTCTTCCCTCCTTCCCCCTCTTCTACCTCTACCTACCTTAACCTTTCCTCACCCCCTCCCTTCTCCACCCCTTCCCTCTCTCCCACCCTCTCTCCCATCCCCTCCCACCATCCTAACAAGTCCCAACAGTCGTGTCCCTCGTTAACAAACCTTTCATTAATCAACTACTTTATTAATTGATACCTGAGTAAACACGTCCCAATTATACTCTAATTAGACGTGACGTTTAGCCAATTAGTAATTAGTGTTATTTTCCTAAGGACGAAAAATAGAAGTTTGATTATGACGTTGTGACCAGAGAATTTTTGTAGTGGTGGTGGTGGTGGTGAGGGTGGTGAGGGGGGTGGTGAAGGTGGTGAAGGTGGTGAAGGTGGTGGTGGTGATAATGAAAAATATTTGTAATCAATGGGGCGTCTCTCTCTCTCTCTCTCTCTCTCTCTCTCTCTCTCTCTCTCTCTCTCTCTCTCTCTCTCTCTCTGACCTATTAACTCCACGGTCAACAGTTCACACACACACACACACACACACACACAAATATTTAGGTTGTCACTCACTGGAGACTCACCTGTCAGCCTACCTCACCTCACAAGGCACAGTACAGATGTTAACATTAGCAGCAAAAACTAGTGGTGCTGAGTTCCATGTGCCTTGAGGTGTGGCTAGGGGTAAGGGTGTGGCTAGTGGTAAGGGTGTGGTTAGTGGTAAGGGTGTGGCTAGTGGTGAGGTGTGGCTAGGGGTAAGGGTGTGGCTAGGGTAGGGTTGGCTAGGGTAGGGTGTGGCTAGTGGTAGGGTGTGTGTGAGGGTGTGGCTAGTGGTAAGGGTGTGGTTAGTGGTAAGGGTGTGGTTAGTGGTAAGGGTGTGGTAAGGGTGTGGTTAGTGGTAGGGTGTGGCTAGTGTGGGTGTGGCTAGTGGTAAGGGTGTGGCTAGTGGTAAGGGTGTGGTTAGTGGAGTGGTTAGTGGTAAGGGTGTGGCTAGTGGTGGGGTGTGGTTAGTGGAAGGGTGTGGTTAGTGGTAAGGGGTGTGGTTAGTGGTAAGGGTGTGGCTAGTGGTAAGATGAAGGTAGCTATACGCCTCCTTGGTCAGTAGTTGTGGCATTATGTGAGCTGTATGTTAACTAACTGACTCTACACTAACACTCACTAACACACCCTGCATCCTCCCTAACACTCTACACCCCCCTAACACCCTCCCTAACACTCTACACCCTCACCTACCCTCCTTTATACACCCCCTCCCTAACCCTACACCTTTACCCTCCCTAACACCTACACCACCCCTCTACACCCTCCTAACACACCCTACACCCCTAACACACCTACACCCTCCCTAACACACCTACCCTCCTAACACCTACACCCTCCCTAACACACACCCAACCTAACACACCCCTACACCCCAGCTAACACACCCCTACACCTCCCTAACACACCCTACACCCTCCCTAACACACCCTACACCCTCCCTAACACACCCTACACCTCCCTCTACACCCTCCCTAACACACCCTACACCCTCCCTAACACACCCTACACACTGCCGGAGCTGCGTCACCGTCAGGTCGGGTCACTGCAACATTTAATTAGCGACTCCTGAGTGATTGATTGCCAGTTGCAGGACATGACTCCTCTCCCTTCCCCTCACCTCTCGTCTCCCTCTCCTCTCCCCTCTCCTCCCTTTCCCGCACTTCTCTCCTCCATTCCCCTCTCCTCTGCTCCCTTACACATTCTTCTTCTATCCTTTCCCTTCCCTCCCATTCCTTCCCCTCTCCTTTCCCTCCCTCCCTTTCTCTCACCTCCCTCCTCTTCCTCCCCTCACCTCCTCACCTCCCCTACTACCTCTACCCCTTTCCTTTCACTTATTCCAGGGTGCTGATATCCCTCCTCCTTTCCCTTCCTCTCCCTTCCCCAAGTACCACCTCTCTCACCGCCCACTGTTACTCTATTAAGGGATACTCATTACCCTAACAAGCCTCTCACACTTCTCCCCCTCCCCTCAATCACTAGTTGCTAATGACCATTCAAACAGAGGCAGACGGATTTCTCACAGAAGTATATATGGGTTCGACACCTCCAGCCTCGCCTAATGGAGGGGGGGGATTAGGGGGTAAAGGGGGGAGGGGGGGGGGGTAAAGGGGGGAGAGAGAGAGAGAGAGAGAGAGAGAGAGAGAGAGTGAAAAATCTTCCCTTTTCTCATGCTGCAGATGAAAGGGGTGACCATCCCAGGAGAAGGACTGGCGCACACACTGAGTACACACAGAATAAAGGTACTGAGATTAAGGGCAACGTGCTAATGGATGAAGAATTGTGGTAGATGAAGAATTGTGGTAGATGGAGAATTGTGGTAGATGGAGAATTGTGGTAGATGAAGAATTGTGGTAGATGGAGAATTGTGGTAGATGGAGAATTGTGGTAGATGGAGAATTGTGGTAGATGGAGAATTGTGGTAGATGGAGAATTGTGGTAGTAGATGGTAGTTGTGTTGTGTGCACTCACTCTACCCCCTACCACAATCTCACTCTATACCTTAACATTATAAAAGTATCACCTGAAACTACCCAAGTACAAGACCTAGACCGCTTAAACTACCAATTACCTGAAACTACCCACCTGAACTCCAACTGAAACTACCAAGGTACCGCATTACTACCAAATTACCACCTGAAACTACCCAAGTGCACCACACCTGGAACTACCAAAGTACCGCATTAAACTGCAAATTACCACTGAAACTACAAAGTACCGCCTGGAAACTGCAAGAAGTACCACCTGAAACTACCAATGTACCGCCTGAAACACCTGCACAGTACCACCTGAAACTACCACCAATGTACCACCTGAAACTACAAAGTACCGCCTGAAACCACCAAGTACCGCCTGAAACTACCAAAGTACCACCTGACACTACCAAAGGTACAAAAACTACCTAAATATATTGCCTACTCAGCAACTCACTCTCTCTCTCTCTCTCTCTCTCTCTCCTGAAAGCTATTGCCAGACTTCCTCTCCCCCTCCTCTCCCCCTACCCTCCCCCTCCCTCGTACCCCCAGCCTTCCGTTATCAGGCAAGATATGGATATGGCTCTGAGCATCCTGCGGAAAATATTTCTCTCGGATCACTCCCTTCCTGGAGGAAAAAAAACCGTACGGTGTGTGTATGTGTGTGTACCTGTGTATGTGTACCTGTTTAAATGTGAGTGTGTGAGTGCATGTGTGTGTATACATCTATTTGTGTGAGTATGTGTACCTGTGTGTGTGTATACGTGTGCTTGTGTGTGTGCCATCTAGAAATAAATCGCTGTCTAAAAACACAAAACATCTAAATTGCAGGATAAAATCTTTGAAAGAAGAAACGTTTCCGACAGAGCCTCAGGAGAGGAAACGTTGAGAAGACGCTGAGGAAACGCTGACGACGCGGCCCTAGAGAGGAAACATTTACAAACGAAACGTCGAGGAAACGTTGACGAGACCTAAAGGATAAGTTGGGAAAATGTTGACGAGATCTTGAAGAAGCGCTGACGAGAAGTCGAGAAAACATTTCGAAAACGTTGCTGACATGACCCCGGAAGAGGAAACGTTGACGAGCAGGTTCTTGAGAGCCAAACGGGCGTGTGTTTACCTCCCCGAGGGACCAGAGGGAGGGAGGGAGTGGGGGAGTGAAGATCAGCGACCACACAATGTTTGTTGAGGATCACCCAGTTCCTGAACCATGATAAGTCACGGTGAAGGGCGACTCGTCCTCCTCCTGTTGCCGCTATACCTGTGACGTAAGAGAGAGAGAGAGAGAGAGAGAGAGAGAGGTAAAAACCATACATTCACCACCACGTCACGTTCCATCACACTCAACCCCCCCTACACGCACACATAAACATAAAAAGATACACTTCATACAACACCCCAACCCCTCCCCACCTCCCACAGGCGCCGCCCACCATCACGTCCACCTCCGGAAACAGGAGATGAGGCAGGCCCAAGGACTAACTTGAGGCAGTGGTAATATCCATGAAGCCCTTTAAAAGTTCCTCCTTCTTGATTGCATGTGCTCAGATCCTGGCCGCGTCGCCCCCCCCATCTCTCTCTTCCTTCTTTACTTTACTCGGGTCCACATTATACCACAAGGGGAACAGGAACAGCCCCCTTATCTCGGACAGAACACCCAGTAATATCCCTTTCCCCTTAATTCCTCAGAAGACATAACACAACACAGACAGACATCTGGGACAGTATTACCCCTCTCCCTTGTTGCTCCTTCCTCCTCAGCTGCCTCCTGGAGCAGAATCCCAGCTAAAGAATTCCCCTTCCTTCCCTCCCCTCCCCCTTAGTCAGCCAAGATTCACAGGGGAGGAGGAAACAGAACAAACCCCCTTTCTTCCCATCCCCCCTTACTCCACCCCTCTCTCATGCCCCTATACTCCACCCATCTCCCCCCTCTACTCCACCCATCTCCCCCTCCCTGCCTGCCGGACCCCAGGAAAACAGTTCGCTGGTACACTGGGACGTCCCCGTGATGGCGACCTCAAGAGGGATTTCCAAACTCACACGTAAAAGTCTGAACCTCCAACACCCTACGACCGCGACGGAGAGGAGGAGAAGGAGGAAGAGGAGGAGGGAGAGGAAGAGGAGGAGGGAGAGGAAGAGGAGGAGGGAGGAGGAGGAAGGGGGAAGGAGGACAAAGAAGCGTTTTGTCCAAGAGACCTAAGCGAACCTGGACCTGTAGCTTGAAGATCTTAAAGCAGAGGCTCTTCTTGCACCCGTGACCTGGAGACTTGAAGCTGACATAACCCCGTGACCTGGAGACCTGAACCAGACATAACCCCGTGACCTGGAGACCTGAACCAGACATAACCCCGTGACCTGGTAGACCTAAACCACACATAACCCCGTGACCTGGAGACTTGAAGCTGACATAACCCCGTGACCCAGACCTAAACCACACATATCCTCAGACCTGAGACTTGAACCAGACATAACCCCGTGACCTGGTAGACCTAAACCATAACCCTGTGACCTGGAGACTTAGCTGACATAACCCCGTGACCTGGTAGACCTAAACCACACATAACCCCGTGACCTGGAGACTTGAAGCTGACATAACCCCGTGACCTGGAGACCTGAACCAGACATAACCCAGTGACCTGGTAGACCTAAACCACACATAACCCCGTGACCTGGTAGACCTAAACCACACATAACCCCGTGACCTGGTAGACATACAGAACGGACCGGACCCTACACGAGGACCCAATTCAGGAACAATGTGAGGGGAAAAACCTAACCTAACCAACTTTATGACCCGAGTAAGATAGACTTGTCTTGGTTAGCATCAGGTGTGTGTGTGTGTGTGTGTGTGTGTGTGTGTGTGTGTGTGTGTGTACGCGCGCTACATCTGGGGGCGGTGTTGGGTCTTTTATGAAGTTAACAGCTTTAAGAGTTTTTACATTTGTGTGCCACTGATGTTTCTCACTCCCTTCCTCCCTCCCCAGCATCACCCTACCCCTCGCCACCCCTCACCCTCACCTTTCTCCCCACTTCCCCACCACCCCCAAAACACCCCCTTACACCCCACCTGTAATCCCCTTTCTCCCCACCTCACCCCAAAATTCCCTCTTCCCCACCACCAAACTCCCCTCCACCCCCACCTCTAATGCATACTTCCTAATCCCCACCTCACCCCCAACAGCCTCTCCTCCTCCTCCTCCCCACCACAACAACCTCACCTCCCACCCACTTAAGCTCGCCCCATTAACAATACTTTTCTATACCACTGACTTTAATTCCATCAGTAATATACAATACATTCTCTACCACCCAATCTTCTCACTTACAATTCACCTTTTTTTTCCCTCTCTCACGGACCTAAGAATAGCAGCAGAGTCATCTAAGGCGGAGAGAGAGAGAGAGAGAGAGAGAGAGAGAGAGAGAGAGAGAGAGAGAGAGAGAGAGAGAGAGAGAGAGCTAAAAGTTACGTTCTCTTGTTTTCTTTTCTGTGTTGCGGGTGAGTGTATTACTAGCTGGGTGTATAACTGTGTAGTGTAGTATAGTTATGTATGATTCCGTTAACTGTCTTTCTATGTATAAGGAAAAATAGTAGTGTGTATAATATTAGTAGTTTCTTAATGTATGATTTTATATTATGTAATTTCAAAATACATAACCTGTACTTTTATATACCTGAATTTCCACCTTAATTACTGTAACTTGTGTTTCGTCATTCATTCACGTTAAGTCAGAAAATACGTCTGGAAAATACGTTGATAAATACGTCTGGAAAATACGTCTGGAAAATACGTCTGGAAAATACGTTGATAAATACGTCTGGAAAATACGTCTGGAAAATACGTCTGGAAAATACATCTAGAAAATTATATAAACTGTGGTCTTTCAAACATTTAATTAGAAACGTTTGAAGATGTTGTTGTCTCATTGACATAACCCGTATAAACAAGACTTCAAACGGGACGACTCCAATTCCCCCTCGGTGGACGCTCAGCAGGCCGGGAGGTGGTGACTGCTGGCTGGCTGGGTGAGACTGGTTCCATTTCCCTCTCCCTTAGGCAAGACAGACGTGCTTATTCCCCCAGGTGAACTACGCAAGTCTCTCTCTCTCTCTCTCTCTCTCTCTCTCACCAATTATAGGGAGTCATCAGTTTTCCCTTCCTTCGTTTCCTTTTTCTCTCTCCCTTCCTCCCTTTTTAACCTTCTATCTCGTTCTGTTCCTCCCTTTTGGCCTTCTCCTCTCCCTCCCTGTCTCTATTTCCTCCTCCTCATTTTCACTTGACTTATCCCTTACGACTTACGTCTTCTCACCTACACCCCCCCTTTCTTCTTCTCTTCCTCCTCCTCTTCCTCTCTTCTTCCTCCTCCTCCTCCTCCTCCTCCTCCTCCTCCTCCTCCTTCACCCCTCCTCCTCCTCCTCCTTCACCCCTCCTCCTCCTCCTCCTCGTAGAGTCATCAACACCCACCCGCCTCTTTCATTAATTAAGATTTTTAAAGATGAAGACATGATGTGACGCTCTCTCTTGCTGTTGTACCTGACCCACACCTGCTGACCCACACCTGATGTACCTGCCTGACCCATATCAACGGCGGCCGAGTAGGAGGAGGGGGCGGAGGAGGTGGGGGCACAGGGGGCGGAGGAGGAGGTGGAGGAGGAGGAAAAGATAAAGCAAGAAAACTCACAAGGAAAGAAATCAAAACTTAAGGAAGCAAGAAACACGAGGATGGCGGTGACGAGGAACAAGACAGACAGACAGACAGACAGAGGCCCCTTTGAGTACCTCCTGTCTCAAGGTGGGGATGATCCAAGTTCACACGATAGACAGCAAATAAATAAGGAATAGATAAAGACGCCGAGAGAGAGAGAGAGAGAGAAGAAGAGAGAGAGAGAGAGAGAGAGAGAGAGAGAGAATGTCAGTCAATAAGAAATAAAACAAAAAAATGAAAGAAAAAACAAATGAGTTGAAATTGAAAAAAAGTCACAAATATAAAGTGAACGGAAAAAAAATGCACTCGAGCGAGGTGCCAATTTACGCCCCGGGGAGTCGGTATTAATCGAAGCTGATGACCGTGACCTTTGACCCCTTTGATCCTGAGGTACACACACACACACACACACACACACACACACACACACACACACACACACACACAATATGAGTAATAATACAAACGAACGAACGAACGAACGAACGAACGAGAGAGAGAGAGAGAGAGGTAATTCTGTAATAAGCGGTGAAACAGCATCCCGCTAATAAGGCGAAGAGAAGGTCCGCCATAATAGGATTAGCGGCCGTTCAAAACAAGATTATGGCGAATTATAATAACTCCTTGTTAGCGGCACCCACCACCACCGACGGCCCGACACTGCCACCACCACCACCGACGGCCCGACACTGCCACCACCACCACCGACGGCCCGACTGCCACCACCACCACCACCGACGCGACACCACCACCACCACCACCGACGGCCGACACTGCCACCACCACCACCACCGACGGCCCGACACTGCCACCACCACCACCGACGGCCCGACACACCACCACCACCACCGACGGCCCGACACTGCCACCACCACCACCGACAGCTCGACACTGCCACCACCACCACCGACGGCTCGACACTGCCACCACCACCACCAACGGCCCGACACCCACCACCACCACCGACAGCTCGACACTGCCACCACCATCACCAATCACTACCACCATCGCTAAGACAACCACCGCTACCTGACATATTACCTGTACCACCACGACCTGTACCACCACTACCAGCACCACTACCTGCACCACCACTACCTGCCACCATTACCTGTATTAATTAAGTGAACAGCCTGCCAGTTTGCTAAGGTCTCCGCCGGCCATCAAGGGTGAAGAGAAAAGAGAAAAAGGTAAAAGGGTAAGGGGTGGGGTGGAGTTAAGTTGGATTAGAGTTAGAGTTAGGTTAGGTTAAGGGTGCACTAGGTGTCATGATCAAGCTGCTGCAAATCTCCTTTTACACAGACCTCATTGAACATGACGGAGATGATGCCGTGCACAACACACACACACACACACACATTTGAATATAATCTAGTACCATCAAACAAAACCCTAACAGGTGTAATTAGCAAGCAGACAGGTGCAAACAGTGACTAGTCAATCCACTGTTTACCATGATGAGATGTATCGAGTAAAATATGTTTATGTAACGAGATCACAACAACACGAGATGTTTTTACTGCTTAAGGTTGGGGTATAGAGAGTGGCCCTCAGAAGTGTGTGGCCCTCAGAAGTGTGGCCCTCAGAAGTGTGTGGCCCTCAGAAAGTGTGTGGCCACACATATGAACGACAAAAATGTGGGGGAGGAGGGAGGAGGGAGAGGGAGGGAGGGAGGGAGGAGGGAGGGAGGGAGGGAGGGGGGAGGGAGAGGAGAAGGAGGAGGGGTGGGAAGGTTCGTATCCACAGCAGAACTAAGGAGACGAAGGATTAATTTTGTATCATCAGAAAACTAATGAAAAGCACATTAAACGTTTCCTTCCCAGAGAAAAAACGTTAATGAAGATCTATGACGAGTGTAGTCCTTGTGGGGGTAGTGTGGGGGGCAGTGTGGTGTGGGGGGGTGGTGTGGTGTGGGGGTAGTGTGGGGGATAGTGTGGTGGAGGTGGTGTGGGGGTAGGTGGTGAGATGGGTAGTGTGGTGGGTAGTGTAGTGTGGTGTGTGGTGGGTAGTGTGGTGGGTAGTGTGGTGTGGTGCAGTGTGGCGTGGTATGGTGTGGTAGTGAGGTATAGTGTGGTGGTAACCATTCCTGGTGGTGTGGCGTGAAGGCAGTTCAGGTAAACAAGACTACCTCCTTCAGCCCTCCGTCAGGTCGCGGCGCTGACAAGTGAGGCGGTGAGTGGTGAGGAGGAGGTGTTGAGTGGTGGTGGTGGTGGTGGTGAGGAGGTGGTGGTGAGTGATATTGGTGGGGGAGGGAGAGAAGGAAGGAAGGAAGGAAGGAAGGGGAGGGAGGGAGGGAGAGAAGAAGATAATAGAGAAAGAGAGAGAGGAAGGAAGCTTGGAGAGAGAAACGGAGGCAGGGAAGAGAAGGCGGAAGTCTGGAGGGAGAAACGAAGGAGATAAAGAGAAGGAGGAAAGAGAGGAAATTAGCCTCATAACCCGATAAAGAGCTTCACTAAACCCCAAGAAAGAATTAAGGTTCAGCCCCGGATTATCATCACCTCTTAAATACTAATACACGAACCATAATATTACCACGATTACTTCTGTTTTTTTTAATGTAAGAAATGCGAAGGGAATTGGCACACACACACACACACACACACACACACACACACACACACACACACACACACACACACACACACACACACAGAAGAAGCCTAGACCAGCTCCAAGTTTCCCAGGAGTTTACCTGATCAACCAGGCTGTTGTTGTCTACAAACTCCCTGGATCTGTTACACTAATTAGGGTTAACGTCTTATAGAAATGTGTCAAGTTGCTTTCAGGACAAACACTCCCTCTCTCTCTCTCCAGTAACACAACTCACCACCACAAGAATACTTCATACTCAGTGTGTGTCCTGCATCGCACGCACTCAACATTGACTTGCTTCGAGAAAAGTTACCATGGCGTCATCACATACCTGAAATGACAAAAAATTGGCCATTAAAATATTGAACCGAAACACACACACACACACACACACACACACACACACACACACACACAAAAAGGATCAAATAAAAGATATAACCATTACACTACTACACAAAACACTGGGAGTAAACAACACAAACAAAGGCTTGAATTTACACAAGAGATCAAACAAGGCAATCCACGACTTAACAACTGTTCAAACTCCCAACTACTAAAGGTTCATAAGTTATTTTTGTTTGATTCTCTTTGCATATTGTTGGAGAGAACTTCATGAAATTCCTCTTAATAATTATCTTTAATACACAAAGAGTTAATGAAATACAAGTCTTATATAATTCCTTTAAAAGTAATAGGGGAGGGAGAGAGGGGGAGGAGAGAACGGGAGAGGAAGAAGAGTGGGAGAGAGGAAGGAAAAAAAAGAAAAAAAAGGAAGGAGGAGGAGGGGAGAGGAGAGGAAGAAATAGGGGAGGAAAGAGACGGGGGAAAAGGGGAGGGAGGAAAAGAGGAGGGAGGAAAGAGGAATAAAAAAAGGAGGAGGGAGGGAGGGAGGAGTAGGTATGTAAGGAGGGAGGATTACATGACACATTAATTTCTCATTCATCATAATTCTCAAAGGAAGGAGAGAGAGAGAGAGAGAGAGATAAAAATGAGAAGAAATGTGAGAAAGAAAAATGAGGAACAGGAAAGGAGCAAGAATGAATGAGAGGAAGAAAGAAGGAAAAGGAGGACAGGAGAAAGAGAAGGAGAAAGAAATTAAGAAAAAAAATAATGCCAAAAAAGTGTAATTTTCTTTCTTGTAAATTTCAAAGGGATGTTGTGAAGCTGTGTTAAATGTCAAGGGCACACTGAGGGGGAGTAATATATGGAGAGGGGAAGAGATGAGGGGAGAAAGAGGAGAGAGAGAGAGAGGGAGAGAGAGAGAGAAAGAGGGGAGAGAAGCATGAGAGAAGGTAGAGAGAGAGAGAGGAGAGACCTCCTCCAAAATGCTTACTTTTCTCTCTCTCTCTCTCTCCTAGTCTTCAATCCTAGTCTCTCCCTCCCCCCCCCCCCACAAACTCGCCTTCTGTTCCCTTTCCCTCCTCTCCCTCTCCCTCCCAGCCACATTTCTACAGAGAGACAATAGTGTATCGGCAGGTGCAAGAATCGAGGAGGGACTAAGGTCTTGCTGGCTGCCAGAGGATACAAGAGGGGAGAGTGAGGCCGGCTGTGATTTATATCCGGCCCATGAGCGAGTCGTCGTGTTCATTTGCTGCCCTCCTCCACACCCCATAAATTATACCCCTCCCCTCCTTCCTCCCTGATACCCCTCCTTCCCTCCCCTGATACCTCCCTCCCTCCCTCCCTCCCTACTATATCCTCCTGAGATGGGTAGTATTGGTACTGTCTGTCTGTCTGTCCGTCCGTGTGGGTGATGGTGGTACGTGGTGATGGTGGATGGTGTTGTTGGTGGTGGTGGTGGTAACTCTCTCTCTCTCTCTCTCTCTCTCTCTCTCTCTCTCTCTCTCTCTCTCTCTCTCGATAAAGGGGGCATGAGGAAAAGTGGAGTGAGGGAGGAGAGAGTGAGAAGGACGGTGGAAACAGAGAAGGAGGAAAGAGGGAGAAGGAGAGGGAGAAGGAGGGAGAAAGGAGGGAGAGGGAGAAGGAGAGGGAGAAGAAGGAGGACCATCCTTCCTCTCGTGGGTCCCAAGTGAGTCGTTTATTAGTGTGACGGCGAAGACAGGCCGACCTACCTCCCTCTCTCAGCCACTCCTCTCAGCCTCCCACTCTCAGCTACCTCCTCAACCTCCCTCCCTCAGCCTCACCTCCCCGTAACTTACCTCCTTCGGACCTACCCCCCCTCCCAAGACAGAAATCAGGGAGGAAATGGGGAGGATAGTGGGAGGGAAGAAGAGGAGGGAGGAGGAGGAGGAGAAATGAGATAGAAATAAAAAAAGTGAGGAGATGGGAAGAGGAAGAGGAGGAGAAAAGAGAAGGAAGAAGTGAAGTAAAACTGATGAACAGTTATCAAATGCAATGACGGAGGAAGAGGGGAGTAGGG
Organism: Homarus americanus; assembly: GCF_018991925.1. Lineage (NCBI taxonomy): Eukaryota > Metazoa > Arthropoda > Malacostraca > Decapoda > Nephropidae > Homarus > Homarus americanus. The sequence goes on from NW_024744578.1 coordinate 190,550, forward strand.
GGAGGAGAGGAGAAAGGGGAAAAATTTGGGAGGAATGGAAGAGAGAGGATAGGAGAGGGAGATCAAGGGAGGAGGAGAACACACATGTGGCGTAGACATGGAAGGGGAGAGGGGAGAAGAAAGGGTGGACAAGGAAAAGGAAAATAGTGAAAGGGTCAGGGTAAAAGAGGAGAGTAGAGGAGGAGATAAGGGAAAAGAAAAGAGGGAGGAAGGCACGGGAGAGGGAGAAGGGTGGAGGCGGAAGGGGAGATGAGGGGAGGGAAGGCTGGGGAGAGGGGAGATGAGGGGGAGGAAGCTGGGGAGTGGGAGATGAGGGAAGGTTGGGAGAGGTATAGAGAGGGGAAGGCTGGGGAGAGGGGAGATAAGGAGGGAGGAAAGGCTGGGGAGAGGGGAGATAGAGAGGGAGGAAGGAGGCTGGGAGAGGGGGAGATGAGGGGAGGGAAGGCTGGGAAGAGGGAGATGAGGGGAGGGACGGCTGGGGAGAGGGAGAGTGAGGGGGAAGGAAAGGCGGGAAAGGGGAGATGAGGAAAGGGAAAGCTGAGGAGAGGGAGATGAGGGGAAGGTTGGGGAGGTGTATACGAGATGGGTGAAGAGAGCTGGGGGAGGGGAGATAAGAGGCTGGGGAGAGGGGAAATGAGGGGAGGGAGTTACTTCATCACTTTGCAGAGGCGAGAAATGACATGTGGACGATGATGACATTATGCGATGACATTACGCCATAATGGGTCACTTACCCTCCTCCCTCTCTCATCCTTCTCTTTCCTTCATCCAATTTTTCCTCCCTCCTGGAAGCGAGGGGAAGGGAGATGGGGAAGATAATGGGGAGGAAATAGGAAGAGCCTTGGTTTAGAAGGAGAGCAAACAGGCAGGTGATGGATGGCAACATCACTTTATCCTCATTATGCAAATTTACCTGATTCAGGTAATTAGGGCAGCGTCAACGAGGTCACCTGCAGGGATATAAGGGCCTGTTTAGGGGCTCACAGGTGTGTGTGTGTGTGTGTGTGTGTGTGTGTGTGTGTGTGTGTGTGTGTGTGTGTGTGTGTGTGTGTGTGTGTGTGTGTGTGTGTGTACAATAGTAACCCTACACATTACTAAACGTCACTGATTGGAGAGAGAGAGTGTAAGGGGAAGGGGAATAAGAGGTGGAATAAAGGGGGGTCATAATATTTCCCTTGACATACATAAAATGCTAAATAACCCCCAACACAACATCATCATCCTGGAGAAAAATATTACGCTAGACATAATGAACAGGAGGGAGTGGAGGAGAAGACAATAAACAAATGGAAAAATAGATACAGGAAGGAGAGAATGAAGAAGCAAGGAAGAGAGGAAACAAGAGTATAGAAACGAGGAAATGTGTGTGTGTGAGAGAGAGAGAGAGAGAGAGAGAGAGAGGATAAAAACTAAGGAAATAAGCTGATAATTCATAGTCAATGAGAGGTCCCCACCTCCCGGTAAAAAAAATAAATAAAAATCAACAACCTTGAAACAGAGAGAGACAATGACGAGGTTCTTGAGACCAAAACACATGTATACAAACACCTGGCACTCAGGGGGTGTGTGTGGGCCCCCAGTGGCTACAGCCAGGGTCAACAGAGCCTTAGTGTATATTAGTTACCATAAACACACAGGGTACAGCGCCCTTACGAGGAGTGACTCACCTACCTACCTTCCTGCAGATGGACGAGGAGGGAGGAGAAAAGAAGGAGGAGGAGGAGGAGGAGGGAAGAGACGTGTATCGGAGAGAGAAAGAATAACTAGTTGCGTTAAGGTGAGAGAGAGAATGCGTTGCCCTACCTAAATACATCGAGGGACCCCGAAGAAGGAGAAGTAAAAAGGGAAGAAGAAAGGAGGGGGGGAGGAAAGAGGTAGGGGGGAGGAGGGGGGAGAAAGGAAGGGGAGAGGAAGGGGGCGGCCACAATGACATCAGGGTGCCAGGATAACTAAGTGTCCACCATCAGACGGGGTATCAGCGTCCTGTCCATAATTGAATCACCCGCCACGCTCCCTTGATGGAACATTCTAAGGCCAGAATTTTAATCCACTTTTTTTGTTCTCGGAGTCAGTGGAAGTTGTAAAAAGAGAGTGGGTGGGTGGGTGGGGCGGTGGGTGAGTGGTTGGGGGCAGTGCGTGTGGGTGAGGTGGTTGGGTGGGTGGAGTGGTTGGGTGGGTGTTGGGTGGGTGGTTGGGTGGGTGGGTGGGTGGGGAGGGAGGGAAGCAAGGCGATCTTCATCTTGCTTTGATGATTCAGGGTACAGTAACGACCAGAAGGTGTAGAAGTGGTGTGTGTGGTGAGGGTGGGTGGGTGGGTGGGTGGGTGGGTGGGTGATGTGTAGGGAGTGAGAGGGAAAAAAGATGGTTAGGTGGGTTGATGGATGTGGGGTGGGTGGATGTTGCTTTAGGTGGAATGGTGGTGTGGATGTAATGAGCAGAGATGGAGGAGGGTGGGTGGGTGGGATGGGTGGGTGCGGGGGGTGGGTGGGGTGGGGTGGGTGGGGTGGGGTGGGGTGGGGTGGGGTGGGGTGGGTGGGTGGAGTGGGTGGAGTGGGTGGGTGGGTGGGTGGGTGGGTGGAGTTGGGTTGGGTGGGTGGGTTGGTTGGGTGGGTACAGGTCGTAAGTACAGATAAACAACAACTCAATTGTCATAATAGTTTCACCTCAATTTTTTTCACTTGCTATCTATCTATCTATCTATCTATCTATCGACCTATCTATCTGTCCAACCATAATCATTACCTCCTATCTATTAATTAACGTTATCTCTCTCTCTCTCTCTCTCTCTCTCTCTCTCTCAAACATGCTTAACTATGTCACAGTTTTAGAGAGCGACGCCTAATTTGCATATTGAGTTGAGTTAAACCCTCTTTTCGAAAACTCGCTCTCCATTGAAGACGTTTTTCGCTATTTTCGTGTCTATGGATTTTCCCTCCAGATTTCTGCCTGGTCGCCCGGAGTCTTGAAAAGAAAGATTTTGCTGAATTTGGTTTTCCTGGTTTGAGACCAGGTGAATCCCCGAGGAAGATGGGCGGTGAGAGAGAGAGAGAGAGAGAGAGAGAGAGAGAGAGAGAGAGAGATGCTTCACACACACACACATACGTTCCTCACTACCATCCTCCCCCTCTCACCCTCCATACCTCCCTCCAACACCATGCTCCCCTCCTCCACCTCTCCCCTCCTCTCACCCTCCCCTTCCCCCACACACACCTAGCATGCACCATTTACATAATGCCTGGGACTCGGCCATTGCATATGAGCACCTCGTAATGACCAACAACACGGCAACAAGTCTTCATCATTTTGTGGCGGTTTTATCTCGACTCCTTGTTCTCAACGTACCATGAGAGAGAGAGTTAAGAAAAAAATCAACCGCTTCAGAATTCGTGAGAAACAGTAACGCGAACAGGTGATAAACTCCAGTATTCCGCGATTACCTGAAGATCATTATAAGGTGTTTGTTTACCATTACCTGGCATTGACCTGAGATCTACCTGGTGATTAATTAGGGGATTTACCTTGAATTCAAACTAGAGACCATTAGGAGACTTTACCTGAGTTTCACCTGGAGACTTCAGGGAGGTATAGTTACTGTGGCTTCACTTGCTCTATTATTAACCTAACCTAACCTTACCTAACCTAATCTAACCTAACCTAACCTAACAAAATTCTAAGTATCTGTCATGGTGAGCGATCAACCCACCTGCTTCTACACGAGCTCTGTTACTCATGAATTTCTCGGTGGGACGATAACAGCAGCAGCGATTTCCTTTCAAAGATCCTCAAACGGGTGACGGTGACGGTAGACAAAGACTCCGATTCTCAAAAGGTTCAATGGTTAAATTTTCCTCTTAAATAGAGACGTTTTAAAGTATTTAACTAACAGGAAACTTGTGTACAAACATGGCAGAAAATGTAACTGAGACACTACCGTATCTATAGACACGGTTACTGAACATCACTTAGGGAATGATTTAAGATAGAGGATCTTTAGTTAATCCGGACATTATCCTGAAGGAGGCGCTGGTGGAGGTGACCGTGAGAGAACAGTGTGTTGAGAAGGATATCTGGGTACCAGGAGTTAAGGCACTAGAGAAGGTAATGTACACAAAGGCCGCGCAGAAAGTACACTATGTGCACACACCTGCAGGTGGTGGTGAAGCACGGGGGAGTGTACACCAAGACGTGTATGTCATACTGGACCTTAAGGAACGCAAATAATTTAGACAATACGCACACGTGATGGTGAACTTCAAGGAAATGTACACACGTGGTCCTGATGCATGTACACACGAGGCCCTCGAAGTATATACTGTACACAAAAGTTAAAGCAAGATGGTGGAGTGTGTACACTTGACGCCGTGGAGGTGAAGGTGATGTACTGGGGAAGGTACAGTGTACACACTATTGTACACACAAAACGAAGGTGGTACAGCTCTGGAGAGTACACAAAATGTCCTCAGAAGGATGCACACACGGGTGATTCAGTACCTGGAGAAGTACACACAAGTACCACAGGACCCTGGAGTGTGTACATACAAGCAGAGGTAGATAGTAGAAGGAGGGGAGAGGAGGGGGGGGAGGAGGGAGGGGTAGGTCCTCGATAACAGGAGAGGGCGGTGTGTTCCCCTCGCGCCGCCAGCCACCCAACAAACACACGGGAGGGGGAGAGACGCGGCCGGGAACAAAAGCACCAATTACCTTAGAATTAACGCTATGCATAATATATCCCAGCCAGCCATTGATACCCGTAATGAGCTCTTTTGTCTTAAGGATATTTTCAAAAAGGTGCTTTACAAAATACCCCAGGGACGCTCCCTCCCTCCGCTTCCCCTTATCAGGTCCCCTTGCGAGCCGCCGTCCCTTCCTTCCTCCCTCTCTCCCTCACTTTCCCTGGTACCCTCCCCCACCTCCCTCTTTCGTACCACACAAAACCATCCCCTCCTCCTCTCCTCTACCGCACTAAAACCAACCAAGAAAAAGCGAATGAAAGATAAACATTGCAACTCGGAGTATTTTTGTTCACCTCAGAGCAACACACGTGACAACACTGCTTCGTCCTCAGTCATGGTGAATTCATTATGTATCTTCTTAACTGAATACTCAAGAGAAATACGATACAAGTCCCAGCGGAAATATCGTAATAAAACAAAACAAAAAACACAAATACCAACACTCCTTTTTTGTCCTATGTCGTCAGTTCGGGGTAAGAAACACCACACCACTCCACACCCTCCACACCACACCACACCACACCACACCACACCACGTTCAATACACCACAAACTCAAATTGACCGGGAAAACAGTTGACACACCATCATCATCCACGTACCATCACGACCCGGCTAGTACAGGAGGATCTAGTTACGAATAACGACCCTTCGGCGCGTCTGTAGGGTCGTGTGGGACTATGCTGCCATCGTCACACCCTAGCCATAGTGCCCTACAGTACCACAGAGCCAGCGGCACTACCAGGACGACCACAAAGGAAGCCACCCAACGAGGAGCAAACAGAAGCCACCCCTCGCACTCTCCCTCAACCATCACACATACCTCGGGCTCAATTGGGAGGGGGGGTGAGGGGGGAGAGAGGGGTGAGGGAATTTGGGGGGGGAGGGGGTGAGGGTTCTCTTCGGGATAGTATCACTTTGAGGCCTCACTTCAGGGAGGGTTCACTTCGGCTGGCTGGCTCTCTTCAGGGGGACTGGTTCACTTCAGGGGGTCTCACTTCATGGTGGGGCTGGCTCACTTTAGGAGGGACTGGCTCACTTCAGGAGGGACTGGTTCACTTCAGGAGGGACTGGTTCACTTCAGGAGGGACTGGTTCACTTCAGGAGGGACTGGCTCACTTCAGGAGGTGCATGTGCTCACTCTACCTCAGCAGTCCAGATCAACTAGCAATTAAGTCTCCTGAACAACACCCTGACGAGTGAGACTCTACTGTAGGTCTCAAAAGTCATCATCAACAACACACAGTAATGATCGTGTATAGTCTGAGGCAACTCGTCCTCCTAACTACTGACGGGTTAAAAAAAAAATAAATAATAAAATAAAAAAAACAGCCCATGACAGCTTGACCAAAACAACCAGGAGACAACATGAGACAGCGAATAATAATAATAATAATAATAATAATAATAATAATAATAATAATAATAATAATAATAATAATAAATGTATACTGAATCCCATGATGTATAAAAATGGATTCAGTGATAAAGATTATATATATTATTTAAAACTTATTTAATTTGGAATAAAAAAATAAATACTGAATTACGCTCCATATCCGCTGTTACTGTTACTGTTACTATGTCCGGGTGTTGGTCGTTTAGTGTTTAAGTCAGAATTGTATTTACTGTTACTTAATGGACTGTTGGGTTAGATTGAATTAAATTACGCTAATTTAGGTTAAGTTAGATTAGGTTAAGTTAATTTAGGTTGAGTTAGGTTTGGCTAATTTAGGTTAGGTTAGGTTAGGTTGAGTTAGGTTAGGTTAATTTAGGTGTAGTTAGTTAAAGTTAAATTAGGTTGTTAGGTTAGATTAATTTAAGTTAATTTAGGTTAAGTTAATTTAGGTAGAGTTAGACTAGCTTAAGTTAGGTTAATTTAGGTTAGGTGGGGTTGAGTTAGGTTATGTAAGGTTACGATGATCTAGATTAAGTTTATTGCTATCGTGAAAATTTCAATTACCGTGAATGAGCGTTACGACACGACTTATGGTCTGCGTACGAAACAGTGTGTGTGTACGACGCCCTCTACACTGTTGCTCCTGAACCACATACACTGAACCGACCTAACTACGACGTAACAACAGAGAACAGTATCATAATACACTCTAACCTAACCTAACCTAACCTAACCTAACCTAGCATAATTTAACCTAACCTAACTTTGAATTTCGACAAATCTAACCTCTTAACCTTCAATTTCCTAACCTAACCTAACCTTGTACACTAATATCAACTTTATTTTTATTTTTTCCAGTGGTAATCGTGTTTTTTAGACTCGAACATGTGAGGAACGGTTCACTGCTCTCTCTCTCTCTCTCTCTCTCTCTCTCTCTCTCTCTCTCCCCTACATCCCGGTGTGTGTACCTGTGTTAGTCCAACCCACCACGTCCACAGCTCGCAGTAATTAAACGCAGCAATATTGAAAACTTGACAAGCTTCGTCACCGAATTTATCAGTGAGCCGCCTTTGGACACCCCGCCCCGTGCAGGCTCTCCCCCTCGTCCCAGGAGTATCGCTATTTCCAATCTATTTCTTTTCATAGTTTTCCCCCGCTCGTGCAAATCTCATATACCATTCTCTTTATCACTCCCCCTACCCCGCCATTCACCATTTTCTGTTACCAGTCTCTTTCTCTCTTGTCTATGTCCGCCATCTCTTTCTCTCTCTCTCTCTCTTTTGTCTCTATTCTCCCTCTGGTTATCTGTTCGTTTCTGTGTCTATTCTACGTTCCAAGTCATTTCATTTCAATCCTTAAATGTCATTCCACTCATCCGCTGGACTGATCACTTGAAGAGGGTTTCATCTCCCCTTCCTTCCCTCCCTTTCTCTCCCCCTTTCCCTCCCTCCCTCCCTCCTTTTCACTCACTCATTCTCTCTCCCTTTCTCCCCTCCCACCGCGATATCTCTTCAGCCTATTCAAATATTTATGGTTATTTTTTGTCACTTGTATTTTTAATTTATATATAGTCTCCATCTTTACCTCTCCCCTCCCTCCTGCTTCCCTCAATTCCCCTTGTGTCCTTCCCTCCCATCTTCCCTCCCACACTCTAGACTCCTTCCCTTCCACTCTTTCTTTTATATATCTCCCTCTCTTCCTTCCCTCCTTTAATATCTCCCCTTTCTTTCCTCCCCTCTACCTGCCCCCCCCCCCCCATGGGTGTTATTTAGAGCAGAACGATCAATTTAATGCTGACGCTCTTGAGAGGGCGGATATCCACCCTCGCTTAACAAAATTGTGTAACATCTCCATAACACGAGGCGTAACTGAATAACCTTCTGCATAACACAACTGGCATAAAAAAATTCTGCGTAACATTGAGAATAACACCGTATAAAATTTGCTTAACACTAACGTAACACTCCGTCACCTCTCTCTCTCTCTCTCTCTCTCTCTCTCTCTCTCTCTCTCATTTGGTCTACCCGCAAAGCCTTCTCCCTCCTCCGATTTCTCCTCCCCTTCCATCCAATCCTTCTCCCTCTCCCTATAGCCTTCATAATCTCAATGCCTCTTCCTCTTATTTCCTCTCCTTTACCGCCTAATCCTTCCCCTCCAACTTCCTCCCCTTCCTCCTCTCCTCTCCTCCCAACCCCTAACCGTCCCCGCCTCCTCTTTCCCGCATCGCTGCCTCAGGAATGCACATTTTATAATACTGCAAATCCCACCACACCTTCCCTCTTCCTTCCCCCCCCTCCTTCGTCCCCTCCTTGCCTCACCTCTCTCTCCCCCAACAGACAGGGAGGATGACCAGCAACGTTAATCACTCGTCAACATCAGCAATGGAACAGTAAGTGACTGTCTCCCCACCCCTCCCCTATCTCCTCTCCCCCTCTCTATTTCTCCCCCACTCTCTCTTACCATACCCCCCTCTCTCAAGGTCGCCGTTGATTCCTGTTTAATAATAATAATAATAATAATAATAATAATAATAATAATAATAATAATAATACACAACTGCTATAGATAAGGTAGTTCCCCCTAAAAGCCTGATGTTCGTTTTCTTTGCGCATGCGTCGTCAACCTTCCGGCTCTTTCAAAACATGGCTTCATCAGCTGTGCCCACCACGTCAAGGTACACGGCTTTTTCCTGACTTTTTTCCCCTTTGCCAAGATTAAAACGTCGCTATTTTTTCCCCTCGTGGTTATGATCCAGAGAGCTAAGGTTCACTCACAGGATTCGAACGCTTCGTATAAAAAAAAAAAATCAGAACTCTTGTACAATTCTGATTCCCCTGATAGGATTCGAAATAAGATGAACAGAGATTCGAATTCTAATCGAAATTTAAGGTACAGTTCGAATACGTTTTAAATATCCGGCCACCACAATAATAATCTTAGAATTCGAACACCTCAAAATCTATCACAAACACATTATAGAACAAATCGAACTTTTTCCACAATTCGAACTACTACCCCCTCCCCCCCTCCCTCCCCCTCCGTGATTTCGAAAGCGTCACACCATATATGCAAATCCGAAGAATGGTAAAAAAAAATTAAACCCGCCTCTTTCACAATCGGTCACTCCCACACCAGACAACTAATCAACACTTAAATTAGAGTCCACACACACACACACAGACACACACAACGGAACTCTTCAATGGACAAACGGACTCTTAACGGACAACAGGGATCCTAAGGGAGACAACAGACAGACCTTAACACGCAGCAGGAGTCGTTAGAGAGAGAGAGAGAGAGAGAGATTCATTTGACCTTTCATGGTATGGGTCAGGTCAGGTCACGACAGGAATGTTGGCTTAAGGTCATAATACAAGGGATTGAGAGGGGTGGAAGGATGGGTAGGAGGGAAGGAGGGTGTGGCAGGAGGGATGGAGGGCGGGGCAGGAGGGATGGAAGGGTGGGTAGGAGGGTGGAGAGCGGGGCAGGAGGGATGGAAGGGTGGGCAGGAAGGTGGGTAGTGGGGGAAGGGGAGCCGCGAATTCTTCAGTAGGTGGTAACGAGCCAACGACCAGGACGAAAAACTGGCGAGCAAACGTGATGGGAAGAGGAGGAGGAGGGGTTATTAGTTGAGGTAGGGATGGGGAAGAGGAGGAGGTAGGTGACTTAGGGAAGAGTAAGATGAGGTGGGGAAGAGGAGGTGAAGGAGGTAAGGTGAGTAAGGAAGAGGAAGAGGAGGGGATAGGTAAGTTATGGAAGAGGAAGACGAAGTGGAGGTAGTAGGTAAGTTAGGAAAGGGGAGGAGGAGGAGATGACGTAGGGAAGAGTAAGAGGAGATGAAAAAGAGGAAAAGGAGGAGGAAGAAACAGCGGGGGAAGGATGGATGGGAAGTTTAAGGGAAGAGATAATCAATCATTCTACGACCTGTGTCACCTCCCACTTCGTCTCACCGTCCTTCCTACCTCTTCCTCTCCCTCCATCATTTAACTATACGATGCATCACCAGAGCAGGTATCGAGGGTGGATCTTTTAATGTACTCAGTGGTGAGGTATAGACTGGATTGGGTGGTTGACGTCGTTAATGAAAGACAAGGGTCAAATTAGTGCCTTTAGTCCAGATACATTGTTAAGAGTATCACCTGTATATTAATCCCCCTTCCTGTCTCATAGTTTATTTCACCTTAAGACTGGCAATCCTAACCTAACCTAACCTACCATAACCTAACCTAACCTAACCTACCATAACCTAACCTAACCTAACCTAACCTAACCTAACCATAACCTAGCCATAAACTAGCCTAACCTACAATAAATTAACCTAACCTCACCACTATCCGAATCCGACTTCTTTAATCTTGTAAGCACCTGGGTTCAGATTCTCAAAGGTGTGTCGTTCGTTAATCTTTCACCTGGCTGCTGGAGACACGAGAACATATCTTCACTGGTTTACTTTGTCTGTGATACGAAGGTGGTGGTGGGGGTGAAATGGAGTCGGGTATCTACTGAGGTATTACGAAGGTGGTGGGTGGTGGTGGGGGTGAAATGGAGTCAGGTATCTACTGAGGTATTACGAAGGTGGTGGTGGGGGTGAAATGGAGTCGGGTATCTACTGAGGTATTACGAAGGTGGTGGGTGGTGGTGGGGGTGAAATGGAGTCAGGTATCTACTGAGGTATTACGAAGGTGGTGGTGGGGGTGGTGGGGGGCAGGGGTGAAATGGAGTCAGTATCTACTGAGGTATTACGAAGGTGGTGGTGAAATTGAAATGGAGTCCAGAGTATCTACTGGTATTACGAAGGTGGTGGTGGGTGGTGGTGGGGGTGAAATGGAGTCAGGTATCCACAGGAGTCATTATTGTAAACTGATAATCTTTTCAAGTCAAAACATTAAGAAAAATCTATTTCTCGTGTAAATTTCATTAAAAAAATGGTAAATACACCAGACTTTTTCATTTACAACGGCTTTGTTAATTTCAACTATAGGTATTGACATTGTAAACGAATGAAAATTTACACGCATTTACAGTATTTTTTTTGGTTTTTAATTGACACTGAGTTTGTACACGTGTCATAGCCGGAAAACAAAAATAGACAGAACACGTGACAGCCACCCCCAGGATCTCTGACCAAGCCACCGCCGCCACCAAACTCACCCATCTTCACCATCGTCGCCTCCTCCTCCACCACCACCGTCAACGCAATCTCCTTCACCAATCACCACCATCTCCACCACCACTCGTATCACCATTAGAGCCCATCTCCAAAATCACCATCCCCGCCCATGCCCATGTCTACACGCCTGCTTACCTAGACACGCCCATATCACTAATATTCATACGACCGCAGCATCCTAAGTACGCCTACATCACCACCCAGGACACGCCCATTTACCAAAGACTCACCCACACTACCATCTCGGACACGCCCATATCACTCTCCATGAACAGGAAATATCAAGCCTGGACACGCCCCTTTCACTATTAAGACACGTCCAGCCCCCCCGCCTCCCGCCAAAGAGAACGACAAAACAAGCCCAGGAGAGAGAGATACAATAAATGGTACTGGGCCTTTGTTAAACCCTTGACAAAATAGAATCTACATAAAACCACTGATTAAAAAAATACACCCAAATAAACACTAGTAGGCAACTCGACAGGAAAAGGCAGAGTAGGCAGAGTTTGTGTCCACTCTCCTCTTTCTCCTTTTTTTCCTCCTCTTCCTCATCCTCTTCCTCTGTTGTAGTTATTTTTCTCTTTTCTTTTTTCTCTTTGTTGTCTATTCTCCCAATTATTCTCTCTTTTTCTCTCCCTTTCTTTCTCTAGTTTTGTTTTAGCCGTTTTTTTTCTTTACGTATCGACATTAGTATAATCAATACCGATTTTTTTTGCTTTCTTTTATTATTATCATCATCATCATCTTCGTGTTATTCTTTCGTTCCCTCCCTCCCCTTCATCCTCCTCTTGCTCTTCCACTCATCATTGTCACTTCAATTCCTCTCCCTAATCTGTTTCCTTTACACCCAAACCACGCCTCTCTCACCCCCCTCTCTCTTCCTGGCAGCATCTCCCCCTTTCCCTCCCCTTCCCCTCACTTCCTGGTAACAACTCCCCCTTTCCCTCCCCTCCCCTAGTAACCAACTCTCCCTTTTCCTCCCTTATACCTTCCTATCCCTCTCCCCATTCCTCATTCCTCATTCCTCCCCAGTCCTCTTTCCTTCCTATACCCTCTTCCTCCCCATTATTACCTCCTCTCTCTCCTTCACCTCCCCTTCCCAATCCCCTATTCATTCCCTTTCTTTCCCTCCCCCTTTTCTAAACCTCTGCCCCCCCGCTCCTTTACGTCAGCCAATGATTAACAGTCGTCAAACTCTGCCTGCATCCCAGAGGTCTTCCATCAACGCCAGTAGTGTCGTTCATCAGCGCCAGTGGTGTTGTGTCGCTGGTTTAATCTCGTGGATGGCGGCGGCGGGGAGGCTGGATCATCTTTCTGTTATCATCAACTTATCGTTAAGACATTCCCAGGGTTTTACCGCCTTCCTTTGATCTCCACCAATCATGGGTAGGAGAGGGAGTAGGCGGAGGTGTGGGCGGGGTTGTGGGTGGTGGTTGTGGGTGGTGGTTGTGGTGGTAGTTGTGGGTGGGGCTGTGGGCGTATGGGTGGGTGGTTTGGCGGGTATGGGTGGGGTTCAGGGTGGGTGAAATCACATGGTAATGGGGGGTTGGTAGCTAGGAAGTTGAGAGCCATATTGACCAAATCGGCACTGGGGAAACGTGGACGCAGAGTCGTATACTAGAGGAGGAGGAGGAGGAGGAGGAGGAGGAGGAGGAGGAAGACGACGAGGAGGAGGAAGACGAAGAGGAAGACTCAAGAACAGATATATCCAGGAAGCCGAGACCAAAACTGCGATAGACGAACAGAAGAAAATGACTAACTATCTTCCTTGAAATACTCGACAAAAAAAATATCGTTCCAAATTAGCTGAATGTGAGTCTTAAAAAGTTGTCTGTTATATAAATCAAAGACCTAAAGAACGGCGCTGTAGAACCAGGCGCTGTAGAACCCAAAACAACAATAACAACACAAATGACTTGGTTGAAGAGCGGCTGACCATTATACTGTAGTTTAAAAGTCCTAACGTTAAGTCAGTTAAATCTGTGAATGTAAAAAAAAATTAAATAAATAAATAAAAAGGTAGCCACGCCCATAGTCTTCCGTGTGGCCTGTGATTGGTTAGACGGAGACGCCCACGGTTTCGAATCCAATTAGCCATCAGCTGTCAATCAGGCGGACGGCAGGAGTGGCGTGGCAGATCTTGGGAGAGTTTTATTATTTTTTAATTGAAGTTTACCTTAGATTGGTATTAGACTCTCTCATCACGATGCTTGTAACTTTGTCTATTAAAAGTGCTTGAAAATATTGAAGATCAAGATCCTGGTATGACTAACAAGCCTTGATTGGCCAACTGGTCGAGTGGGACTTCACTTAAGACGACGACATCTCGCAATCAAGGCAGGAGTCTCTCTGACAGGCTTAAGTTTTGGCAAAATTGTACCCACCATCAGATGACGGTGGGGCCATCTGTCCCTACCCGTTTTTAAACCCTAACATTTAACGAGGAATCAGTACACTCGTTGTATAAATAAAGAGTAATATATTCATTTATGTAAATATCCAAGTACCGGTAGTCTCTGGTGCACTGTATATGTAAAGCATAAATCTAACCATAGTGAATATTTATCATTATAGAAGTAATCTGGCAATTGTCTCCCGTCACTATCCAACACAACACTTGTTAGTTTATTAAATTTATAACACAACTTATTCATTTATCTAAGAAGACACAATTATCTTTATCAATAATATGTTTTACCCACAAGAGAACGTTAAAATAATATTGTAGACTGCACTAACTCCGCTAATAAGGGGCAGCCAATCACAACCCCTCACCGGAGAAAGGTAGCCAATCACAAGCCCTCATCAGAGAATAGGGGCGTGGCTTATTTAACCTTTATACAATACATGGATAAATAACAAAGAACAAAGAACAGAGTAAACAAAAAAAATAGTGAAAAAGAACAAAATATTAGTATGAAAAAGTATAGCGAAGCAAAATATATAAAAATATATTGATATTATTGAGACCAGAGGCAGGAAAAAAGAGATTATAGATAAAACGAGAGAGAGAGAGAGAGAGAGAGAGAGAGAGAGATGTAAAAATATTTCCCCCTCCTCCTCCCATCCCATCGTCGTCCCCCTCCTCTTCCTCCCCCTCCCCCTCCTCCTCCTCTCATCCCTTCCTCCTCCCTCTCCTCCTCTACCAGGCTGGCTTTACCTTATGGACGCTAAAAAACTTATTTCCCTCTTGGTTGACTCAAGTGATTGACTTTCCTGCCCTCCCTCAGCCTCGTCACCGCCTGTCGCTCGGCCTCGCCAATCTAACCCAAAATTTGGTCACGGTAATATCTGAAGTCACCCCCCAAGAGGTCACGATGAATTTCAAAGACGGTCAAGAAAGGTTATAGGGGGTTGTAGTTGTAGGGGTTGTAAGAGGGTTGTAAGAGGGTTGTAAGAGGGTTGGGGTTGTAAGAGGTTGTAGGGTTGTAAGAGGGTTGTAGGGGTTGTAAGAGGGTTGTAGGGGTTGTAAGAGGGTTGTAGTATAAGAGGGTTGTAGTTGTAAGAGGTTGTAAGAGGGTTGTAAGAGGTTGTAGGGGTGAGGGTTGTAGAGGGGTATATTTGATTGGTTGTATGTCGTTTAAATTTTTAAGTATTGAAAAAATCATGAACAACAACAACAACAACAATAATAATAATAATAATAATAATAACAATAATAATAATAATAATAATAATAACAATAATAATAATAATAATAATAATAATAATAATAACCTCCATACAATATCCAATTCCCTATCCATTCCATAACTATACACCCATCTATCCATCAACCTATTCATCCATCCTTTACCTATCTATCATTCATTCATCTATCCACCCGTCCAGCTATATACTATCCATCTATCCACCCGCCCAGCTATATACCATCCATCTATCCACCCGTCCAGCTATATACTATCCATCTATCCACCCGCCCAGCTATATACCATCCATCTATCCACCCGTCCAGCTATATACTATCCAGCTATCCACCCGTCCAGCTATATACTATCCATCTATCCACCCGCTCATCCATCCATCATCCACCTGTCCACCGTGAGTCCCTTCGTTAAGAAATTAGATCAATGTCAATCATCACACTGTGGCTCTGAAGATCAATTGCTAATGACAGGTTAGCTTGAGGTAGGGGGAGTCCTCGCCTTCATCAGTCAACCCTCCGTCAATTCTTCCTCCTCCCTGTCCATTAATCTTTCTACCCCGTGAGCCCTTCTTCCCTGTCAATCCTTCCTCCCCGTCAATTCTTCCAACTCCTTTCTACCCACTAAAACCTTCTCTCCGTTCTCATGTCCACCGTCCGTCCGTCTGTCTATCTGTCTGTCCGTCCGTGCGTCAATAACCTCCCCGTCTCCTGACCCTCAATTACCGCCACACCCTCAAAACGTTGCTTATTACACTGTGGACTTAAATAACGCACATGTACACGCGGGCGTAATTACCCAGTGATAAGGAGTGTTGGACGGGCAGGTGGGTGGAGTGTGGGCGTGGGGTGGGTGTAGGCCTGGGTGGGTGTGGGTGTGGGCTGTGTTGTGTGTGGGCGGTGGTGGAGGCGTGAGATGGGTGAGTATTGGCGAGGTGGGTGGGTGTAGGCGGTGGGTGTAGGCCTGAGGTGGGTGTGGGTGGGTGTGGTGTGTGGGCGGGTGGGTGGAGGTGAGATGGGTGAGACAAGGAGGTGGGTGGGTGTTGAGGTGGGTGGGTGTGGGCGTGAGGTGGGTGTAGGCGTGGGTGGGTGGTGTGGTAGCTACCTTGCCCACCTGTCTTCATCTGTTTTTTCTCTCATTTTTTTTTTTCTTCTAATTTTCCTCTTCGATTTGTTTTCCGTTCTATTTTATTTTATTTTTATTTTTTATTAATATTTTTCATCTTCCTTCTACTACTCTTGTTCTCCACCTCAATTATTATCCTCCTATTCATCCTCATCTTCACTTCCCTACTCCACTTCTTCTTCCTCTCCTCGTTTCCTTACTCTCCTCCCTCCTCGCCTTTACCTCCTTCTCTATCCTCCTCCTTCTCCTCGTTTACTCTCCTTCTCCCTGTCTTCCGTCCCTCCCTCCTCCGCCTCGCCTTCCCTCCCTCCTCCTCCTGCCCCTTCCCTCCTCCCTCCTCCTCCTGCCTCCTCCTCCTCCTCCTCCTCGCCTCTCCTCCTCCTCCTCGCCTTCCCTCCCTCCTCCGCCTCGCCTCCCTCCTCCTCCTCCCCGCCTCCTCCTCCTCCTCCTCGCCTTCCCTCCTCCCTCCTCCTCCTCGCCTTCCTCCTCCTCCGCCTGCCTCCCTCCTTCTCCCTGCCTTACCTCCTCCCTTCTCAGCCCCTCCAGCACCCAGAGACAATTCTTTCATCAATAATAAAAACAAACCCTCATCCTGACCATCATCAGCCGTGCATAGCCAATCAGTACCTTGGTGGGGCGGCGAGGGGGGGCGTAAGGGAGGGGGGGCGCATGGGGGGGTAGCGGGGGGGGCGTAAGGGGCGGCGGGGGGGTGGGTGGGCGGCGGGTGGTGGGGCGACGAAGAGGTAGGGCGGCGTAGGGGTTGGGGGCGGCGTAGGGGTGGTGGGGCGGCGAAAAGGTGGTGGGGCGGGCAAGGTAGTGGAGACGGGCGTAGGGAAAGGTGGCAGGGTGAGGAGGGGTTGCGTTATCCAAAGACAGAAGGA
>NW_024744578.1:212500-317500 GCF_018991925.1 Homarus americanus
CTTTAACGAGATAAAATGAACAAACTTCCTAAACACAGTTGGTAAAAAGAAGATAAAATTATTCTTATCACGATATACATTAAAAATAACAATAAAAAAAAATAATTAACAAAACACCAAATTCTCTCTTGAAAATCCGGACATATAATTCTGAGATTTTACCAGATTATATTAAAGGATTTTCTTGATATTGAACCACAGACACAGACACACACTGACACACACAGACACACACACACACACACAGACACACACTGACACACTTTGTACAGACAGACACAAGGTAACCTCCCTCTCTTCCCAACACAAGTGGTCTTCTGAACCTTGATACTAACTACTAATACCTACAACGCCTGATAAATTATGTGAGGAATTATTTATTTATATATTAGAATAAATAAATGAATAAATAAATAAACTTAAAACACACCACCCCCCAAAGAAAAACTCCAAAATTAAAACTCGCAAATAAATACTAAACCACGTGAGGTTGAAAACAGTGATAATTAAAACATAAGATTAATTAATTATCGATAAAATAAAAAAAAATGAAGAGATTATCAAGACTCATAATATTATAACCACGTCACTAAATACACTGGTCTCACAGCAGCTACTTATTTGTGAGAGAGATTTTGTTTTCTCCTCTCAATCTCTCTGTCCATTCTCCCTCAACCTCGGCCACTGCTTCTCTCTCTCACACACACCCAACACTCTCCACACCTCAGCCTGGCCATCAACCCTCCAGAGCGCTATATCAGCCCACCGGGTCTCCACAATACCATAAGAGAGGAGCTTACTGAATGTAATGTAATAACGGAGAGACTCTGAGGCGTATAGTGGCGTCAAGGAGCGGCGACTCGGAGGTACAGATGGCTCAGGGCGGGGGAGGACCATTGGGGGGGCGATGTGTTGGGGCGTAGATGTAGAACAGCAGTATGGAATGGGAGGAGTTAACGCTTATGAACGAGAGCGTGGAAGCCAGAGAGAGTTGGACCACCGGGGCGTAGACACGTGGTTAGGACAAGAGGGTGGGGAAGGAGGAGTAGAGACGTGGTTACAAGAGGTGTGGGGAAGGAGGGAGTAGAGACGTGGTTACAAGAGGGTGGGGAAGGGAGGGAGTAGAGACGGTTAACAAGAGGGTGGGGAAGGGAGGGAGAGACACGTGGTTACAAGAGGGTGGGGAAGGAAGGAGTAGAGACGTGGCTACAAGAGGGGTGGGGAAGGGAGGGAGTAGAGACGTGGTTACAAGAGGGTGGGGGAAGCGAGTAGAGACGTGGCTACAAGAGGGTGGAGGGAAGCGTGGTTACCAGAGGCGTGGGCTGAAGGCAACAAACCCAGACAGTGGAAAGGAAACACACACAAACACACAAACTAACCAGCAAGGGGGGAGAGGGGAGAGGGAGATAGGGTGGGGAAGGGGAGAGGGGAGATAGGTGGGGGGGAAGGGGAGGGGAGATAGGTGGGGGGAAGGGGAGAGAGACAGGTGGGGAAGGGGGAGAGGAGACAGGTGAGGAAGGGGAGGGAGACAGGTGGGGAAGGGGAGAGGGAGACAGAGGAAGGAGAGGGAGACAGGTGGGGGGGAAGGGGAGAGGGAGACAGGAGAGGGAGGGGAAAGGGAGACAGGTGGGGAAGGGGGGAGGGAGAGGTGAGAAAGGGGAGAGGGAGACAGGTGGGGGAAGGAGAGGAGATGGGTGGGGGAAGGGGAGAGGAGACAGGTAGAGAGGGGGAGAGGGTGGGGAAGGAGAGGGAGATAGGTGGGGAAGGGGAGGGGAAGGGGGAGAGGGGAGACAGGGTGAGGAAGGGGAGAGGGAGACAGGTGGGGAAGGGGAGAGGGAGATAGGGGGAAGGGGAGGGGAGATGGGTGGGGGAAGGGGAGAGGGAGACAGGGGGAAGGGGGGAGAGGGAGATAAAGGAGGGGAAGGGGGGAGGAGACAGGTGGGGAAGGGGAGAGGGGGATAGGAGGGGAAGGGAGAGGAGATAAGGAGAAGGGGGGGAAGGGGAGAAGGGAGACAAGGTGGGAAGGAGAGGGAGACAGGTGGGGAAGGGGGAGAGGGAGACAGGTGGGGAGGAAGGGAGAGGAGACAGGTGGGGAAGGGGAGAGGGAGACAGGTGAGAAGGAGAGGAGACAGGTGGAAGGGGGAGGAGATAGGGGGAGAAGGGGGAGGAGACAGGTGGGGGGAAGGGGAGAGGGAGACAGGTGAGGAAGGGGAAACAGGGGAAGGGGAGAGGGAGATAGTGGGGAAGGGGAGAGGGAGACAGGTAGGGGGAGGGGAGACAGGTGGGGAAGAGAAGATAGGTGGGGGAAGGGAGAGGGAGACAGGTGAAGGGGGAGAGGAGATAGGAGAAGGGGGAGAGGGGAGACAGGTGGGGAAGGGGGAGAGGAGATAGGTGGGGAAGGAGAGGGAGATAGGGAAGGGGGAGAGGGAGATGCAGGGGGAAGGGGGAGAGGGAGACAGGTGGGGAAGGGGGAGAGAGATAGGTGGGAGGAAGGGGAGAGGAGACAGGTGGGAAGGGGGAGAGGGAGATAGGTGGGGAAGGAGAGGGAGATAGGGGTGGGGAAGGGGAGAGGGAGACAGGTGGGGAAGGGGAGGAACAGGTGAGGGAGGGGAGACAGGTGGGGGAAGGGGGAGAGGGAGACAGGTGGAGGAAGGGGAGGAGACAGGTGGGAAGGGGAGAGGGAGACAAGGAAGAAAACAGGTGGGGAAGGGGGAGAGGGAGAGGGAGAAGAGACAGGTGGGGAAGGGGAGAGGGAGATAGGTGAGGAAGGGGGGAGAGGGAGAGGTGGGGAAGGGGAGAGGGGAGACAGGGGAAGGGGGAGAGGGAGACAGGTGGGGAAGGGGAGAGGAGATAGTGGGGAAGGGGAGAGGGAGACAGGTGGGGGAAGGGGGAGAGGGAGATAGGTGAGGAAGGGGAGAGGGAGACAGGTGGGGAAGGGGGAGAGGGAGACAGGTGGGGAAGGGAGAGGGAGACAGGTGGGGAAGGGGGAGAGGGAGACAGGTGAAGGGGGAGAGGGAGACAGGGGAAGGGGGGGGAGAGGACAGGGGGGAAGGGGGAGAGGGAGAAGGTGGGGAAGGGGGAGGGGAGAAGGGGAGGAGGGAGACAGGTGGGGAAGGGGAGAGGAGGAGAGGTAGGAAGGGGAGAGAGACAGGTGGGGAAGGGGGGAGAGGGAGACAGGGAGGAAGGAGAGGAGACAGGTGGGGAAGGGGAGAGGGAGACAGGAGAGGGAAGGGGAGAGAGAGGGAGACAGGGAAGGGGGAGGGAGATAGGTGGGGAAGGGGGAGAGGAGACAGGGAAGGGGAGAGGAGATAGGTGAGGAAGGGGAGAGGGAGACAGGTGGGGAAGGGGAGAGGGAGAGGGGAGGAAGGGGGAGAGGGAGACAGGTGGGGAAGGGGAGAGGGAGATAGGGTGGGGAAGGGGAGGAGACAGGTGGGGAAGGGAGGGACAGGTGGGGAAGGGGAGGAGAAGGGAAGAGGAAGGGGGAGGGAGACAGGTGGGGGGGGGGGAGAGGGAGAGAAGGTGGGGAAGGGGAGAGGGAGACAGTGGGGAAGGGGGGGAGGGAGACAGGTGGGGAAGGGGAGAGGGAGACAGGTGGGGAGGAAGGGGAGAGGGAGACAGGTGGGAAGGGGAGAGGGAGATAGGTAGAGGAAGGAGAGGGAGACAAGGTGGGGAAGGGGGAGAGGGAGATAGGGGAAGGGGGAGAGGGAGACAGGTGGGGAAGGGGAGGAGGGAGACAGGTGGGGAAGGGGAGAGGGGAGACAGGTGAGGAAGGGGAGAGGGAGATAGGTGAAGGAGAGGAGATAGGTGGGGAAGGGGAGAGGAGACAGGTGGGGAAGGGGGAGAGGGAGATAGGTGGGGGAAGGGGAGAGAGGAGACAGGTGGGGGAAGGAGAGGGACAGGTGGGGAAGGGGAGAGGGAGACAGGTGGGGAAGGGAGAGGAGATAGGTGGGGAAGGGGGAGAGGGAGACAGGGGGAAGGGGAGAGGGGAGACAGGTGGGGAAGGGGGAGAGGGAGATAGGTGGGGAAGGGGGAGAGGGAGACAGGTGGGGGAAGGGGAGAGGGATAGGGGGAAGGGAGAGAGACAGGGTGGGGGAAGGGGAGAGGGAGACAGGGGAAGGAGAGAGGACAGGTGGGGAAGGGGGAGAGGGAGCAGGTGGGGGAAGGGGAGAGGGAAGACAGGTGGGGAAGGGGGGAGAGGGAGAGATAGGTGGGGAAGGGGAGAGGGAGACAGGTGGGGAAGGGGGAGAGGGAGATAGGTGGGGAAGGGGGAGAGGGAGACACAGGGGAAGGGGAGAGGGAGATAGGGTGGGGAAGGGGAGGGAGAGACAGGTGGGGAAGGGGAGAGGGAGACAGGTGGGGAAGGGGAGAGGGAGATAGGTGGGGAAGGGGAGAGGGAGACAGGTGGGGAAGGGGAGAGGGGAGACAGGTGGGGAAGGGGGAGAGGGAGACAGGTGGGGAAGGGGAGAGGGAGAGGGTGGGGAAGGGGAGAGGGAGACAGGTGGGGGAAGGGGAGAGAGGAGACAGGAGTGAAGAAGGGGAAGAGGAGACAGGGGGAAGGGGAGAGGGAGACAGGTGGGGAAGGGAGGGGAGACAGGGGGAAGGGGAGAGGGAGACAGGTGGGGAAGGGGGAGGGAGATAGGTGGGGAAGGGGGAGAGGGAGACAGGTGGGGAAGGGGAGAGGGGAGATAGGTGGGGAAGGGAGAGGGAGACAGGTGGGGGAAGGGGAGAGGGAGACAGGGTGGGGGGAGAGGGAGAGCAGGTGGGGGAAGGGGAGAGGGAGACAGGTGGGGGAAGGGGAGAGGGAGATAGGGTGGGGGGGAAGGGGGAGAGGGAGACAGGGGAAGGGGAGAGGGGAGATAGGTGGGGGAAGGGAGAGGAGACAGGTGGGGGAAGGGGAGAGGGAGACTATGGGGAAGGAGAGGAGACAGGTGGGAAGGGGGAGAGGGAGGGCAGTGGGGAAGGGGAGAGGAGACAGGTGGGGAAGGGGGAGGGAGACAGGTGGGGAAGGGGGGAGGGAGATAGGTGGGGAAGGGGAGAGGGAGACAGGTGGGGAAGGGGAGGGACAGGTGGGGAAGGGGGGAGAGGGAGACAGGTGGGGAAGGGGAGAGGGAGATAGGTGGGGAAGGGGGGAGAGGAGACAGGTGGGGAAGGGGGAGGGAGACAGGTGGGGAAGGGAGAGGGAGATAGGTGGGGAAGGGGGAGATAGGTGGGGAAGGGGAGGGAGACAGGTGGGGGAAGGGAGGGGAGACAGGTGAGGAAGGGAAGAGGGAGACAGGGTGGGGAAGGGGGAGAGGGAGACAGGTGGGGAAGGGGGAGAGGGAGACAGGTGGGGAAGGGGGAGAGGGAGACAGGTGGGGAAGGGGGAGAGGGAGATAGGTGGGGAAGGGGGGAGAGGGGAGAGGGGTGGGGAAGGGGAGAGGGAGATAGGTGGGGAAGGGGGGAGAGGGAGACAGGGGAGAGGGGAGACAGGTGGGGAAGGGGGAGAGGGAGACAGGTGAGGAAGGGGAGAGGGAGACAGGTGGGGAAGGGGAGAGGAGACAGGTGGGGAAGGAGAGGGAGATAGGGTGAGAAGGGGGAGAGGGAGACAGGTGGGGAAGGGGGGAGAGGAGACAGGTGGGGAAGGGGGAGAGGGAGACAGGTGGGGAAGGGGGAGAGGGAGACAGGTGGGGGAAGGGAGAGGGAGATAGGTGGGGAAGGGGAGAGGGAGAGGTGGGGAAGGGGGAGAGGGAGGTGGGAAGGAGAGACAGTGGGGAAGGGGAGAGGGAGACAGGTGGGGAAGGGGGAGAGGGACAGGTGGGGAAGGGGAGGGAGACAGGTGGGGAAGGGGAGAGGGAGATAGTGGGGAAGGGGGAGGGAGACAGGTGGGGAAGGGGAGAGGGAGACAGGTGGGGAAGGGGGAGAGGGAGACAGGTGGGGGAGAGGGAGATAGGAGGAAGGGGAGATAGGTGGGGAGAGGGGAGATAGGGGAGGAAGGGGAGATAGGGTGGGGGAGAGGGAGACAGGGGAAGGGGGAGAGGGAGATAGGTGGGGAAGGGGAGGGAGATAGGAGGAAGGGGGAGATAGGTGGGGAAGGAGGAAAGGAGGAGATAGGAAGAATGGGGGAGGGGTGGAGGGAGATAGATGGGGAAGATTCCTTTCCATTCCATGTTCTCTATATCCTTTCGTTCCCCTCCTCACTGTTCCTACGCATTTCTCATCTTTCTGCTCTTTCCACCATATTCCACCCTCTTTCTCACTTCCTTTCCACTTTCGTTCTTCTCTCTCTCTGCTTCACTTATTCCTCTCCTCCTCCTCATTTTTTTTATCAACTCCTCTCTCTGCTCTCACCCCCCTTTCTCCCTACTCTCCCTGTCACTTTTCCTCTCCTTATTCTCACCCTCCCTTCTCTCTCCCTACTCTCCCTGATCTCACCCTTCTGCCCAACACTCGCTAATGAACGCTTTCAATGCAATGTGACAAGAAGATAATTGACAATTTCCACTCTATAATTACATAAAGTCTTTGCTCTAACATGACTCTATTTAGCTGTCACTGTCGCTCTATATTAGTGGTACTATTAGCTATTGTGACTAGTGACTCCTGTGACTATTAGCTATTGTGACTAGTGACTTCTGTGACTATTAGAAATGGATACGTCGGTAAAACTCAAGTGTGGAGAGAGAGAGAGAGAGAGAGAGAGAGAGAGTTTTAACCGAGTTAACATCACGTCCATCAAGAGACACCAGCGCCCTCCCCACTCTACCAAGGGAGGAGGGTGGAAGAGAAGAAAGAAAGAGGAAAAAGATGGAGGAGGAGGAGGAGGAGGAAGATCATGTATGATGCCGTACACACTCCTCCTGCCTCTTCCACTTCCTCTTCCTGCACACACCTCCGTGCATGATTTGATGAACACACTAAGAATATTCCACTGAAAATCATCATCGCCAGGACTTGTGAAATCATCATCATCACCATCATCTTCTCCTCCTCCTCCTCATCATCATCATCATCATCTTGTAACTCTCGGTTCCCACACTCCCTCATCACTGTGGGCGCTGGTGAGAGGGTCGTGATGGCTGGGGGTCACATCAGCCCCCAGTAATCACTCCCTCAATACTTTACAACCCTCTCCTGCCAACAGTCCCACGTTAACAAGTCTCTCCTGCCAACAGTCCCACGTTAATAAGTCTCTCCTGCCGACAGCCCCACGTTAACAAGTTTCCCCTGCCAACAGCCCCACGATAACAAGTCTCTCCTGCCAACAGTCCCACGTTAACAAGTCTCTCCTGCCAACAGCCCCACGTTAACAAGTCTCTCCTGCCAACAGTCCCATTACAAGTCTCTCCTGCCAACAGCCCACGTTAACAGTCTCCTGCCAACAGCCCCACGTTAACAAGTCTCTCCTGCCAACAGCCCCACGTTAACAAGTCTCTCCCACGGCCCCACGTTAACAAGTCTCTCCTGCCAACAGTCCCACGTTAACAAGTCTCTCCTGCCAACAGCCCCACGTTAACAAGTCTCTCCTGCCAACAGTCCCACGTTAACAAGTCTCTCCTGCCGACAGTCCTACGTTAACAAGTCTCTCCTGCCAACAGTCCCACGTTAACAAGTCTCTCCTGCCGACAGTCCCACGTTAACAAGTCTCTCCTGCCAACACTCTCCCACCAAAGTTATCAAGAGGTCTGGTTTAGTCTCGTTCTTTTATCTCCACGTCTTAAAATCTCTTCCTTCACTTAACAGGAAAAAAAATAAATAAAATCCACATCTTGTTTTAGAGCTTAAGATTAACTGCAGAACTTTCACTGTAAAACTTCCCTAAGATCAAATTTTTAGACGAATGAGGAGGTGTTAGATCAAGTGTTTGTTGCTGCCTCCTCAAGACCACTAATAAGATGTCAACAATGTCACGTAACAAACCACAGGGCTAAAATGTCTTCACTAACCTAATCTAACCTAACCTAAACTAACCTAACCTAACCTAACCTAACCTAACCTAACCTAACCTAACCTAACCTAACCTAACCTAACCTAGCGACACAGTTATCTTGACACCTACAGAAACAACAGGAAGAAACGCATTATCCTCTTGAGTCTTTTTTTAATATCATAACACGTATTTATTCTAGTAAAATATTCCTCCTCAGTCAGTTGTCCAGAAGCCTAATAGTAATGGCTTATAAACAACCTAGTCACATATTTTTTTATTTATTTTTTTTTGCTAATATGTGAAGTAATTTTTTTTCCAGCGTTGTTCTCTATTACAAAAAAAATGGTGTTTGGTCTTTCCTCCGGGTTCGTCCATCTGGGCAGCAGTGTTTATCGACTCAATATATGATAAAAAAAAAAAATTACTGTAACTTATTCACTCGAATCATAAATCCTCTTGAAAAATTCCGCCTTTCTTAACCAAATTCCAATCCCCTTTTTTTCCACCCAACTAGTTTTTACAACATGTTTCTTCCGACTACAGGAAATAAAAACAAGTAAAAAAATAAAAATAAATCTGTTGCTTCCGATCTCTAAAAGCTGGCATCATCCCCTCCCCCCCCTCCACTTCCTCTCCACTCCTGCCCCGTACCACCCCTTAGTCCACTCCTGCCCCGTACCACCCCTCCCCACCCTCCAAACAAGGGTACGCAAGCGGTGCATGTTTGGCGATGTTTTCTGGTTTTTTTTTCACCTTTTCCAGACATTTATTTGGAGTCGTGTTCCTCGAGCCTATGTGTTTTCCCTTCTACCATTCACTGCTGCTGGTGTTCCTATATCAAACCCAACCAATAATAATAATTCTCTTGGTGGTATTAAACTCGCTGGGTTTTGATGTCTTCATTGTGGTTCAAGACCGAGAAGGAAATACTTGGATGAAATATTACAGTTTGGATGTGATGCCTCGCCAGGTGGGTCTTCCTCGCCAGGTGGAGTTCAGGTGACAACAAGAGATCTATCTATCTATCTATCTATCTATCTATCTATTTATCTATCTATCTATCTATCTGTCGACTTTGAACAAACTTGCCACATACAATGAAAACTTTCCCTCTATTATTTTTTTTCCTGATGCCTCGACCTCTTGCTAGCAGTGTCTCAACCAGGGAAGTTTAATATAGGTTAGGTTAGGTTAGGTTAGGTTAGGTTTGGTTAGGTTAGGTCTTCAGGGTTTATCGTCCAGCAATGAATATATATTAGTGATCGATCAAGTGTGTGTGTGTGTGTGTGTACGTGTGTGTATCGTCGACGATCTCCGGATCATTGTATCGTCTATTCACCTCGAATACAGCACACACACACACACACACACACACACACACACACACACACACACACACACACACGCACACACACACACACACACACACACACACACACACACACACACACACACACACGCACACACACGCACACACACACACACACACACACACACACACACACACACACACACACACTACCGTCGCCAGCCAGCCATTTAATCCACATACACTGGGGGATGGAGGGACGTGGAGGGATGTGTTAAATACTATCACATACACATCACCACCTCCTACCCACTCTATCATGCTCCACATATCCACACCAGAGTAGCCTATCCGCCTATCCGTCCCCTAACATGCTGTCACATCCCCGTGGGCGTCGTCAGTGTGGGGGGAGGGGAAGGGGGGAGTCCTCAACGAAGATAATACAATTTTCATATGTTCACCGCCTCCCCTACGTGACGTAATAGACGTCACCCCTCACTGACGCGTTCTGCCACTTCCCCTCACCCTCTCTCCCCTCCACCTTATCCGACAAAGACCAACTCCCCTCACCCCCCCCACCCCCATCTCACCCCCCCTAGCGATACCTAATTCCCCTCCCACGTTATCCAATTAATATATTCCTTTCCCTTTTCACACCTCTCCTCTTCCTCCTCTTCCCTCCATCTGTACTCTCCTCCTCTTCTTCCCTCCTTTAGTAACCCCTCCTCCTCCTCCCTCCGTCAGCGTTACCTCCCTCTTTTCCCCTCTCCATAACCTATATTTCCTCTCCTCCTCCTCCTCCTCCCTTTCCTACAATCCTTTACCAAATCTCTCTCTCTCTCTCTCTCTCTCTCTCCACATCCCCCCCTACCTCCCCTTCTATTCCACCAATTCTCCCTCCATCTCTTTATCCTCCTCCCCCCTACCCCCCCTACGCCTAGTGTCTCCCAGGGATTACGCACACATGACATTTGGCTACAGCCTCTAAAATACAATTACGGACATGAATTACGCATAACGAGAGCAAAAAAACGTCGCTATAGAGAACAAAACAATGGAGGGGAGGGAGGAGTGGGAAGGGGAGGAGAAGTGGAGGAGGATGCCAGAAGAGAGAGAGAGAGAGAGAGAGAGAGAGAGAGAGAGAGAGAGAGAGACGCCTCTTAATACTATTCAGCCTCAGGATGTGTGGTCGTCAACCTCTGTTCTTCCCTCACAACGAATCAATGAATATATTAAACATGGAAACAACAACAACAACAATAATAATAATAATAATAATAATAATAATAATAATAATAATAATAATAATAATAATAATAATAATAATAAAAAAAATGCTAAAAAATAAAAGTATTGATTCGGAAAAAATACTTAAAAACCATTAATAAAAAAAAATAAAAACAAACAAAAGAAAATGTCGAAATAAAATAAAAAATAAAATAACTAAATATACCCAAAAAAATCTACAGCATAAAAAATTATTAATATATTAATAAATACAAGAACAAATACAAACTAAATATATAAAACAAATAAAAAAATTACATAAAATATTATATAGACAAAAAAATAAAATAAATTGTAACTACAGGTGACCCGGAGGACAGTACAGTACACGTTTTGTACACTGTAATCATTCTAAAACCTCTACATGAACATACTATTATTTTGTAATTGCCAAAATGAAAATTACAGTGGCTCCCGGGTACAGTGTTACAAATGCACTGTAATCATTCTGAAATTTCTGTACATATAAAAATTATTTCAGATTCCATAAAATGAAATTAGTCGAATTGTTTTTAATTACAAAATGCGTTTGTACTGTAAGCATTTTGTAATCCTTGTATTGACATTGTCTTAATTGTCATAAAGAAGATTACAGTCGATTCCTATGTACTGTTTATGTATTCAATCTTGAGATATTTACACCTGTAACTTTTGCTTCTGAATAAATGGAATTATATCATTAAAATATAAATAAAATTGTTACAGGTGAACACAATCATTACAGGTACAATACTTACCTGGTGACATGACAGTTACAAGTCCTCACTACTAGTACTATTGATATGATATGACATGAAAGAAGTTAGTTCATTTTGTGTGTAACGGAGATGCTGTAACCATCACCACGCCCATAACATCACTATCACCACGCCACACCCACACCATGACTATCACCACGCCCTCACCATAACCACGCCACACCCTCACCATGCCACCACCACCGTCCCTCTCTCACACTACATCACTATTTTACACCATCTCCTTTTCTGCTATTAAACCCTCCATCCTCACCTCTTCCCTCCTCCTCCTACTGCTGGCATTACTGGGGTGGGGGTGTTAAGAGGGGGGCAGAGGAAGGGGGAGTGGGGGTGCTAAGAAGGGGGCGGAGGAAGGGGTGATGTACTGAGGTAGGTGGAGGGGTGGCCTGGGGTTGGTGGTGCCGGGGCTGGCATGTAGGGCTGGGGGTGTTGGTGTAAGGGCTGAGTGGGGTTGTTGGTGTAAGGGCTAGTGGGGTTGTTGGTGTAAGGGCTAGTGGGGGTGTTGGCGTAGAGGGCTGGGGTGGGGGGGTATTGGGGCGCAGGTGATCAAAGAAGTTGGAAGACCTGGTAACACTGTTCTGGTAGTTAAAGGCGCTGCAGGATCCTGAAGGTACGCGGGGCAACAGGGGATGATGGCGTCGTTAGGGGTGCGAGGAGAGTTACAACCGCTGGCACTAGAAAGAGGGTAATGGGGGGTGACGGAGGGGGTGGGGGGGGTGACGGGGGGTGACGGAGGGGGTGACGGGGGTGTTAGAGGCGCTGGTTACTCAGGACTGCTACACGGTGTTGGGACTTCATATATGACTCATGATCTCGCTCCCCCCTCTCACTCTTCCTCCCCCCTTCACCCCCCACCCTGTCTTATACCCCTCCTTTACCTCCCCTCATCGTGTCCCCTCTCCCCAACACCGCCAGGGGGAATAATTGAATATGAAACTTTGATTGACTCGTCTCTCAGAGTGCTTGGGCTTAATCTACCCTCACCCCCTCTTCCCTCCTCCCCACGTCAACGACTCTCCTTAGGATGGAGGACTCTACCCAAACACAGCCTTAGGCACCCTCCAACATCCTATCATCCTACGCCCCAGTAACTGTTGATGTCCCCCTGTACATGTCTTTGGATCCTTCAGGTACCCAGCTTCATCCTCCCGTCCTCCTTCCTGGTTGCAGTCCTCAGCAGATTCCTTCAACATCCTTCCCTCCAACATCAGTAAATAATCCTAAATCCTCCCCCATCCCACAACATCCCTCTCCAGGTGTATATCCTCCACCATCCTCTGTCTCTCTTCCTCACCTTCTCTCCAGCAACTTCTCCAACATCATCCTCCTCCGCCCCCTCCCCCTAGGAATCATCCTCCGGTATCCTCTGTCCGCCCCAACGCCAGCATAATGGCTTCAAAACTCACAAAACGAAGCCTCGACTGAAGAGGCCAACACGCCCGTGAAATATTGCCGGTGAGAGAGTCTGGGCCGGAGGAGAGGAGACAGGGGAGGGGAGGGGGGAGATGAGGGGAGGGGGGAGATGAGGCGAGGGGAGGGGACCGAACAGTGACGGGGAAAGAGATGAGAGGAAAGCAGCTGGAGAAACGGTGGAATGGTCCGGACGGGGAATGAAATTTGGGATGAAGTGAAGAGAATGAGACGAGATAGTGAAGGAGGAGAGGGGAGGTATAGCTACCCCCCCCCCCTCCACCTCCTTCAACAGACGCACGGTACAACATATTAATACATCACACACACACACACACACACACACACACACACACACACGTACGTTCTCTTCATCCTCCCACCGGGTACAAAGGGACAGGATTCTCGAAGGGTCGTATGTTTAATTTTCCCCTTTAACTGGTAACGAGACACCAACATTCAGTTTTAAGGTCCAGTTAAGAGAACAATAACCTAACCCTTATGTAATGAACCTTTCTATCCTAAGTCTCAGTATAATAATGACGCCATTTTAAGTGATTCAGCTGGAAACGTTCTCACAACACTATAGGAATTCAAACAACGCTCTGACTCGTAGCTTAAGTGAGTCAGTCAGTCAGCTAGTTAGTCAAACCACCACCACCACTATAGTTAGGCGGACTTTTAACAATTCAGCTTGACTTAAATGGTTCCGATTATAATTTTATGCCTCACTGTCCATTTTACAGACTTTAAAAAAAAATATTCAGTGGATATTTGTACAAGTTCATATATGCATTATAGATACCTAGTGCCGTGATTATCATGAATATTATACGTAAACATATACATATAATCATGTAACGTAATTGCTGCTCGCTATATTTTATTAATGTTATCATAAGTACATTACATAACATTTCAACTGTTGCTTGTTGCTACACACACGTACACAGTAACTACACAAGCAAGCAAACGTACGCAAGAATGTACGCATGAATACACAGACAGACAGACAGACAGACAGACAGACAGACAGACAGACAGTTTGGTCAAGATCAATTAAATGTATATGTTTTAACTCTCTCTCTCTCTCTCTCTCTCTCTCTCTACCAATAAAACACTTTACCCGTCAACACTGGGATAGAATTATTGGTCATTCATTTGCTTGCGTTGGGGGAAGGGGGGAGGGGAAAGGAGGGAAGGAGAAAGGGGAAAGGGGGGGTTCATGTAAATTGATAACCGATGGTGGTGGTGGTGGCCTAATGCCCCCAGTGTATTAAAAGTGTAATACAAATGATAATAGTTAGTGTCAATATGTACCTGTTAGAGCCAGCCCCTTTGATGCCGAACGGTGAGCCAAGAGCCAGGCAGGAAAATTGCCATCGAGTGAGTGCCAATTCCTGAATGGTGAAATGTATGCACGTGCTGGTATGGTGTGCTCTGATTGGTCTAAACTTTCTGTCATGTAATTTAGGTGCTCTCCGCCCCCTCCTCCTCCTCCTCCCTCCCTCCCTCCTCCTCCTCCCTCCCTCCTCCTCCCATGTGAGTGTTTTTGGTAGCTTAGGTAGGCCAGATAGGGGGGGTGGGGTAGGGGTGGGGTAGGGGTAGGGTGTGGGTAGGGAGTAGGTGTGGGGTAGGAGGTGTGGGGTGGGGTGGTGGTAGGGGTAGGTGGGTGGGGTAGGTGTGGTGTGGGGTGGGGCAGGTGTGGGGTAGGGGTGTGTGGGGAGTGGGGTAGGGTGGGGTGGGGTAGGGTGGGGTAGGGGCGGGTGTGGGTAGGGCAGGGGTAGGTGGGGTGGGGCAGGGGCAGGTGGGGCAGGTGTGGGGTGGGGTAGGTGTGGGTAGGTGTGGGGTAGCAGGTGTGGGGGGTAGTGTGGGGTAGGTTAGGTTAGGTTAGCTTTGTTTTAGTTTATGTAAATAAAAAAAATGACATGTCTGTATTTGACACACACACACACACACACACACACACACACACACACACACACACACACACACACACACACACAAACCTTAATGTTCTCATTTCCAAATTCCATTTCGATTTTCATTACGTTAATGGGCAGCCAATCAGCGGTCTTCATGGAACTAGCCAATCAGATAACGGAAATTAATCCTGGTTCAGATAAATAGTTCGGTAAGATTCACTCTTTTTTTCATTAAGCTGACAGACAGACACAGACAGACAGACACAGATAAACAGACAGACACACACATTGAAATATAGAATGACAGAAAGACAAACTCACAGATAGACAGACAGACGGATATGGTGAGATACACAGACTAACAAAGACAAATATATACAGAGAGAGAGAGAGAGAGAGAGAGAGAGACCAGGAACACCTACCCTCAGTAATGAAGTCATCTACATAGCAGTAATTTACATGTTAAATTACCGACAACGTCTCACGGTCATCTGGCCCAGGCGATAACATACCCCTCCGGTGCTCCGCTGCCGGATGGACATTATACTATAACATAATTATAGCACCCGAAATTTAACCTAACATAAACCGAACCTAACCTAAACATAAACCGAACCTAACCCAACATAAAAACCGAACTTAACCTAACATAAACCGAACCTAACCTAACATAAACCGGAACTTAACCTAACATAAACCGGAACCTAACCTAACATAAACCGGAACCTAACCTAACATAAACCGGAACTTAACCTAACATAAACCGGAACCTAACCTAACCTGATTTAACTTAACCTGATTTGACATAAATAAAAATAACCCAACATATCTTAACCTAACCGAGCTAAACCTTACTTAATATAACTTAACCTGACCTAACCTACTTTCCTAACCTAACCTAACGTAACCTAACCTAACCTAACCTGACCTAACCTAGTTCCCTAACCTAACCTGACCTAACCTAGTTATATCCTTCACCATCCTTAACTAAACTTAAGGTGCATCAAATTGTACGGGGTTTTGACCGCAGAGTTTACCATCCGAACACGAATTACATGGTCGTTAGTGAGCACATTTCGAAACAGGCGCCAGCAGGTAAGCAGAGAGGTCGAAACAGGCGCCAGCAGGTAAGCAGAGAGGTTAAGACAGCAGGTAAACAGACAGGTTGAGGCAGGAGATAGCAGGTAAGCAGACAGGGGACCAGAGAACACGTACGCTGGGTAGGGTCACCAGTAATTGGCTAGGTGTAGGGTTACCTGGGCAGGTGAGGGAGGTGGGCCTAGTCTGTACACGACCTTCACACACACACACACACACACACACACACACACACACACAATACCTCAGCCAATGGTAAACAACACCTGTGAATTTCGTACAGTCTCACCTGAGTGTCGTGAGTGACCGTGAGTTACAGTGGCCCGACACCCGAGAGACAGGAACTCAATACTCATGACTGTGGGATCGAATCTGTGTCCCGCATTGATGAGGAAGACCCGCTGAGCCAAATGACAATGGAGACAGCTTGATTGAGGAAGCAGGGGGGGGAGGGAAGGGAGGATGGGGGAGGGAAGGGGAAATGGGGGAGGGAAGGGTTAAAGGCTGGTCCCCCGAAGCTCATGTTGATAGGAAGGACGTAGAGGAGAAGATAAAGGAGGTTAAACATGTAGATGATACTAGTGTGAAGGATATGCTGATTATGACGTCACCAACCACTCAATTAAACTGAAGACAACACCAGGAATACCCCAGGTAAAATATGCCCAGGTAAAGTAACATGAATCTTGGGTCGACATACAGACATACCAGATATATCATTTACTACTGGCTAATATACTAAAGGAAGCCATCTGGCCCCGCCCTATACACATCCAACAAGTCCATATTTGACAATAACAACACGCTGCTGTAGGTAACCTGCGGTAAATTGGTCGTTGTGCTCGACATCCCGGGATTCCCTCCAGCCTCGCATCCCATTAACCAGCAGACAACTCCACACTACACGCCACAAACTCTCTAGAAACACTGTAATTCATGTCCCTCGTTACTCCCAACACTCCCTCATTAGTCTCGTTGTGAGTCAGTCCACGGAGAAGATGACCTCTGCTGGCATGTACACAAACACACGAAGCAGGTCATTCTACCATCAGGGGAAGAACTCCATCACTAAATCATGACGTTTCTTAATGGTACATTTTCCAGCGTGATGGAGGAGGATTGTGCATGACGTCAGAGCCGCTCGCTGTCCCTGAGCTGCCTGCCCTAATTGACTGACGGAGATCTTACATTCGGAGGACATTTATCCAAACTAAAATCGACACGACTGAGTCCAACAGCGTCTGCCAGCCACACCATGAAGGGTTTATAGTGAGTCACACACAGCCGAGACACAAACACGAAGGGCTTATAAAATTACAAACACGAAAATACGACATCTGTGTACTGGGATGTATAAAAGCTTCAGTCAAGTGCAACAGTGAAAGCTAAAGAGAGCCATCACGGCACACACACACACACACACACACCTGAACCTTGATGAACCACCTGTCTCTCTTCTTTGCCACCCACCTGCACTTAGGTGAACTTCATATTCTTGTCCAAGTTTTAGTTATAAAGGTCAGAGTGAAGTCATGAGGTGTGAGACCATGAGCTGTGAGGCCATGAGGTGCAGCACAGAGCCACAGGTAAAGAGGCTCACCTGTAATGAACCATCAACTTGGCTTTTAACTCTCCCGGTGTTTCGGCTCTTCTTATTAACGTCTTCTTCCCTCCTCCTCCTCCTCCTCCTCCTCCCTCTTCTTTACTTTTTTCCTTCCTTACTTAATTTGTTTCTATCTCCTTCTTCATCTCCCTTCTTCCCTCCACCCTCCGCTTGAGTGCTCCTTGACTATCTTCAGAATCACCCACTAACACTTGAGGGCCATTTCACTCTCCCACACTAACACTTGAGGGCCACTTTACTCCCCCACACTAACACTTGAGGGCCACTTTACTCCTCACACTAACACCTGAGTGCCACTTTACTCCCACCACACTAACACTTGAGGGCCACTTTACTCCCCACACTAACACCTGAGGGGTCCTTTACTCCCCCCACCACTAACACTTGAGGGCCCTTTACTCCTCACACTAACACCTGAGTGCCACTTTACTCCCCCACACTAACACTTGAGGGCCACTTTACTCCCCACACTAACACCTGAGGGCCACTTCACTGTCTGTCTGCTTGCTAATCTGTTTTCCTTGTAATATTTGATTCCCGGCCTGCCTGTCTTCCCTGTCTGTCTGTCTGTTTGTCTCTGCCTCCCTGTTTGCCTGCCTTCCCTGCCTCCCTGTCTGTCTTCCCTGCCTGCCTGTCTTCTCTGTCTGCCAGGCCCCGCCATGCCTCCACGTCCCTACTGCCCACCAACAGTCAGACGTCCAGCAAATCCCGTCCCCAGGCGTCCTGTTAATTTAATACAGCGTCCCTTTGAAGTGTATCTGGCCGTGTAACTCCCACACAACGTCACCAACGGCACTCCTCTGTGTCGCTTACCATGACACATATGACACGACACCTGCATGACAAGACACCTGTACAGTACATACCATATGACACAGGACGTACACCTGCACCCACTATGCATGACACCTGCCGACATCACTCCTTTACGTCTGCATCTTAAAAATACTATAGTACATATGACACAATGTACACCACAAATACTGTACACATGATGCTACATATGACACTAGACACGTACAGTATACGTCAGCTGCCACAATAAATTCTCCATACATGACATATCTCACATAATGACACATCCACACACACACACACACACACACACACACACACACACACACACACACACTGAAAAACAAAACAGAAATAACGATAAAAACAACAACAACAACAAAAAAATCCACAAACACACAGACACAATCGACTTATACAGTGACTAAAAAAAAAAAACATCAATAACTAAAAAATTTAATAAAACAATATTCAGTATCGAAAAAAACAAGTTAAAACAAAATTATTAAAACGACAAATAATGTTCCACACAGCTACAAATATGGGTGATTTGGAGCTAGAAGTGGAGGGAAGGGAGATGGGTAGGGGGTGAAAGGGGAAAGGGAAGTGGAGGAGGGGTGGTAGAGGTGGGGGAAGGGGTTGATGTACAGGCTATTTACATACTAACAGTTAATCTGAACCCGGAACAATACGAGAGAAAAAAACACTCAGTAGCTTAAAATAAATAAATAAAATGAATGAATGAATAAATAAATAAATAAATAAAAATAAAATAAAATAAATAATTCACCAGTAAGTATGCAGAATGAACTGTAGCGATAGTCATCGTGAGTTTGCTCTGACTTTTACTTCGAGAGATAAAATATTTATATACCGGGGAAAATAATGTAAACTAAAATAGCACTCTCTCTCTCTCTCTCTCTCTCTCTCTCTCTCTCTCTCTCTAAAAAAAGTCTATATATATACTACACAAAATAACACAACTAATACACCAAGGTCAGCTACAGGTCACAACAATATACATGAAACAGTATATTTCCGTATAAATATATAATTTAAAAAAGTATATACTATAATATATTACAAAAACGTACAAAAAGTATATACATAAAAAAAAGTATACCAGTGCAAGATGGAAAATAAAATGATGTCTTAAATTAACAAAAATATATATCAGGAGGAAAGACAAGCGGTGGTGGTGATGTCCTGTAGGAGCCATCTTCACTGTGGGGGGAGGGTTACAAGTGAGGTGACGTCAAGGGTAAACAAGAGGAGGACTCACTCTCTCTCCTCCAGGGGGCTATAAACTGCCACAACCTCCCCGTCAGAAGGCCCTCCTCAACAGCCTCTGACCACCACCACCAGTAAAGACACTACTACTACTACTACTACTACTACTACTACTACTACTACTACTACTGGGTACTGGGCGTCCTCATACGAAACTATAGGTCTTTTCTGTTCTCCTCCTCCCCTCCTCCTTCCTCCCTCCTTATCATCATCTTCAACATTCCACTTTCCTCAATTCCCTCCCGATCAAATGTCCTCATATAAAACAATTAATTCTCCTCTTCTCCTCTTCCTTCTTCCTCTTCTTTCCTCCCCAACCTCTTCCTTTACTCTTCCTCTCATCCCTCTTTGAGTCAACAACAAAAATTTTTCCCTTGTCTTCTTAAACTTTCTCATGGGCGTTAGAAAAAGGCCACCAGGTGAGGTGTTCCTCCGACAGGTGACCCCAGCCCCTCTCAACAGACAGGCCCCAGACCCCCCCAACAGACAGGTGACCCCAGACCAGCCACACAGGACCACCACAAATAGACATCAGGATAAGACGACACCTCTATCCACAGCCACCCAGCCAGCCACCCAGCCAGCCATCAAGCCACCTACCCAGTCGAGCCATCTACCCACCCAGCCAGACAGCGGACAAACTCAAGCACATATGCATTTTACAACCGCTAGAAACAGCTTTACGACACACCAAATCAACAAGACAAACAAACTCCAGCGCGGGAGGAGCTGGAACGCTGGAGAGACGGGAGGAGGAGGAGGAAGGGGAGTTAGGCACCCCTCATCCCGTTCACCTGTCATCTGGAAAACACCCTCCTCCTGCTCCTCCATGGTACCTGAAGGGGCACAGCTGATCAAGGGCCTCTCTCTCTCTCTCTCTCTCTCTCTCTCTCTCTCTCCGCAAATATGACCAGGTAAGGAGACCAAGCACAGGTTAATTGAGGCGAGAAGGGCGGGAAGGAAGATATGACGTGGGTATAGTGATGGTGGTGGTGTCGGGGATGGTAGTGATGGTTGGTGATGGTTGTGATGACAGCGGATATGATGAAGGTGGCAGCAGAGATGGTGATGGTGGTGATAATGGAGATGGAAATGGTGGTGAAGATGATGAAGATAGTGATGATGGTGAAGAAGATGAAGATAATGGTGATGATGGTGATGAAGATGGATAATGGTGATGGTGGCGGGGTCATAAAAGCAACTGGTCCTTTACATTGGTTATGCAAATGAGTAAATTCCTCTGATTGATATGTTAATGGCGGCCCTCACGATGTTGACCCGAAACCCTGAAACAAACCGCGAGCAGAGGTCACCGCGGGGAGCTGCATACTGTATTACCTCAAGGGGTGGGTGAGGGAAGAGGACAGGTGAGGGTGAGGGAAGAGGACAGGTGAGGTGGGGAAGAGGACAGGTGAGGGTGAGGGAAGAGGACAGGTGAGGTGAGGGACAGGTGAGGGTGAGGGAGAGAGGGACAGAACAGGGGTGAGGGAAGAGGGACAGGTGAGGGGTGAGAGAGGACAGGTGAGGTGAGGGAAAGGACAGGTGAGGTGAGGTGAGGGAAGAGGACAGGTGGGGGTGAGGGAAGAGGACAAGTGAGGGTGAAAGGAAGGAGGGCAGGTGAAGGTGGGGGAAGATGGAAGAGGATAGGACAAGTGATAGTGAGGGAAGAGGAGAGGACAGGCGAGAGTGAGGGAAGGATACACAGGTGGAAGAGAGGAAAGAAAAAGGAGAAGAAAAAGAATAGTCGAAAAAAATAGAAGGGGATGGAGGGAAAAAAGGGGAGGGTGGAACTCGAATGCAGGAAGGGACGGAAAAAAGATTTGGGAGAGGAAGGGGGAGGGGGTAAGCCGAAGGAAAGGAAGGCAGAAGCATAGGAGAGAGAGAGAGAGAGGCATAGAACAAGTAGAAGGCAGAAGAGTAACCCCCCTCCTCTCCATCACCCTACCTCCGCCATACCTGTTCAGCCAATCAGGTCGACCCAACCCCAACTCAAGACTGGCCGTGTCTCGGTGAATGAACTACTAATACAGATGACCGTATTCACCCTTCACTCACTCACGGCTGTAACAAAGACCTCTGGCATAACTCTGAAAGGCGCATGGTCAGCAACGGTGAGGAATTCCCCTTTGAAAACAAATTCGTCCTTTGTTGGTGGGTGAAGTCGTCTCTAGCGGTATAGTGTATAATAAGACGAGTGTGTAATGCTGTAATATTTTACCTTTACAGCACTAATTATACGTTCCAGACAGACTCTCACCTGTCGATGGTCTGAATAACAGGTAAATATAACGTGTAGGTGATAAATAAATAAAGATAGAGAGTAAGTAGAGTAATTAATGAGAGAGATTAAGTGGAGGTAGAATTACGTGGGAGGAGTAAATTTTGATTAATGATATACAATAGGTGTGTTGGGGTGTTACCTGTGGAGGCACGGGTGGGGTCAGGGGTAATGGTGGGGTCAGGGGTAATGGTGGGGTCAGGGGGTAATGGTGGGGTCAGGGGGTAATGGTGGGGTCAGGGGTAATGGTGGGGTCAAGGGGTAATGGTGGGGTCAGGGGGTAATGGTGGGGTCAGCAGGGGGTAATGGTGGGTCAGGGGTAATGGTGGGGTCAGGGGGTATGGTGGGGTCAGGAGGGGAATGGGGTCAGGGGAAAGTGGGGGTGAGGTGAATGAACGTCTTTCTTGTGAGGCGTCTTCTGTGGTCATCACCCCCGCCTGCGTGATTACTGTGGGGACTTCACTCTTCCTCTGCCACATCCACCCATTCCCCTCCCTCACCCCATCTTCGTCTTCCTCCACCCTCTCCTCACTCTCTACCCCCTCCAACTACTGCACCATAGAGCCATTCATCTCCCTTACTGGTGGAGGGCAGAACCTTGCTGCCACTAGTCTCCCTTTCCACCCATCTCTCATATCAGACAACAGGTTCCATTTTTCCAGACCACAACAACCATTCTATCTCCATCCCTGCGTTACCACTGTACACAGGTAGGTTCTACATCATCACTACTGTACACAGGTAGGTTCTACATCATCACTACTGTACACAGGTAGGTTCTACATCATCACTACTGCACACAGGTAGGTTCTACATCATCACTACTGTACACAGGTAGGTTCTACATCATCACTACTGTACACAGGTAGGTTCTACATCATCACTACTGTACACAGGTAGGTTCTACATCATCACTACTGTACACAGGTAGGTTCTACATCATCACTACTGTACACAGGTAGGTTCTCATCATCACTACTGCACAGGTAGTTTTACATCATCACTACTGTACACAGGTACGTTTTATCATCACTACTGTACACAGGTACGTTTTATCATCACTGTACACAGGTAGGTTCTACATCATCACTTGCAACACAGGTTTTACATCATCACTACTGTACACAGGTAGGTTTACATCATCACTACTGACTGTACACACAGGTAGGTTTCATCATCACTACTGACACAGGTAGGTTTTACATCACACTGTCAATAGGTTTATCATCACTACTGCTACGCAGTAGGTTTTACATCATCACTACTGTACACAGGTTTTTACATCATCACTACTGCAACAGGTAGGTTTTACATCACCACTGCACACAGGTTCCATCACCACTACACAGGAGCTTCCACCACTGCACACAGGTAGGTTCTACACATCACCACTGCACACAGGTAGGTTCTACATCATCACTACTGCACACAGGTAGGTTCTACATCATCACTACTGCACACAGGTAGGTTCTAATCATCACTACTGCACAGGTCAAAGGTTCTACATCATCACTACTGTACACAGGTTTTAACATCACTACTGACACAGGAGGCTTCTCCATCACTACAGTACACAGGTAGGTTTACATCACTCACTGCACACAGGTTCTACATCACCACTGCACAGTAGGTTCTACATCATCACTACTGTACACAGGTAGGTTCTACATCATCACTACTGTACACAGGTAGGTTCTACACCATCACTACTGTACACAGGTAGGTTCTACACCATCACTACTGTACACAGGTAGCTCGACACAACCAAACTAATCACCCAACGTAACCTCAGTTAGTAATTACACAGTCCAGAGTTACTGCATATAAAAGTACTTCCCCTGGCCTGTGTTTACCAAGCTCGTCCATCAACAGTAATGAAACAGTCGGCGTTATGCTTCTGACGGATGTGTGTGTGTTTATCTCCTGGGCGACCCTGTATACTGTACATATGACCTCAACGCCTAGCCTATACACCTGACTTATATTGTACACATGGCCTATACTGTACATCTGACCTATACGGTACACCTGACCTACAATGTACACTTGACCAATACTGTACACCTGACCTATATACTGTACACCTGAGCTCAACACACTCGTTACCTCTGTTAAACACTTCAGGTTCACACTCCAAAAGTTTACCTGGCGCACTAGTTAACCCTTTCTCTCTCAAATGACTTTAGATCCTCTTGGGACGTGGAACTGCAGGTAACTGGGAGAAGGTCAAAGGGTCAAAGGTCAAAAGTTCAAAACATGGGTTGGGTTAAGACGCTAGCCCTGGCTGAGCTGAGTGACCACCAATCCTACATCTCACTCAGAATAGCTGGTGCGTCACGCCAGACATACTAAAGAGGAAATTTTTCTTCGTGTCCTTGAAATTCACCAACTCACAATGAAGAGTCCACACCACCTCCTGCTCCTTCCCAACCCTCTTCCCTTCCTCCTCCTCCTCCTAAAAGCTTCACTCTGCTGGGCGAGGACGACGAGAGGAAGTCTTGGGAAGCGACCAGAATAAATTCAATCAGTTGGTGGAGACGAGTCAGGCAGGCGATCAACTGAGACGTCATGCGCGATCCTCCTCCATCTCGCAGGATCTTGTGCTTCTCTGGTCGTCTCCATCACCAACATCTCACTCATACACTAGTTTCCTCCAACACGCCTCTCCATCACTAACGTCCCTCTCTCTCACATACAGAGACATTCTCCACTAACATCTCCCCCCACACACACATTCTCCCACACCAACATCTCTCTCCCTCACACTCTCCATCAAATGGTATATTGAATCACGAGTAACACAATTGTCACGCTCGTTGCCTTTAAGACTCACAAATCCCAGTAGGGGTGTCAGAGCCCAGGTAAACACGTCACACACCACCTTCACAAATACCGTCCCCTTTGGTTGGCTTAGTCCTCACCAAATATCTGTGAAGGCGGTTCTCGGGTCGGCTATAGCAGTGTACAGTACTCAGCTGTCTGTGGTGGTGGTGGTCGCCGAGGATTTGTGTGGTGATGTGGCCGACTATAGTACAAGGTGGTCGGTCTCGTTTTGTGGAAAGGTGGCAGGCCCGAGTATTGTGGCGGTAGTGGTGACGGTTGTGGTGACGGTGGCCCTAGTTATTGTGATATTAAGACTGGCTTTGTGTGACGGTCAACTCAGTTACAGGGAGATACGATTAGTTATGTGGTGGTGGTGACGGGCCAGAATAGTGACGGTGGCGGGTGACGGTGATGGCGGCGGCTGGGCCAAGGTATGCGTGGCGGCTCCCTTACTACTGCTCCTTTCCCTGAGCTGATATATAGAGGCGGTGGCAGCGGTGACGTCCTAATCTGATGGTGTTCCTGGCATTAATTGTTGCGATAAGAGGCGTCACGGGCAGTAAATTGCAGAGGTAGCAGGTGGTGGATGTTCCCAGTGTCCCAGCCGCGTCTACCACGAGGGCTGTTGGTGGCCGGTAACTGAGGGTCTGGGGCCTGAGGGTTTAGGCTGAGGGTCTGAGGGAGGGGAGTTCAAGGTGTTAAATTATGAATCTAAAACGAAACCTCTATCTAAAGGACTACATGAATAAAAGTCCGTTATATCGAGTGTCTATTAGATATTAAACCTCCTCGAGGGTCCATCATTGAAATGAAACCTCCCAACTGAGGAGGTTTTACTAGGTTTAGGAAGGTGATTGGGGATGAGGTTCAAGGGGGCTGAAACTGGGGTTCAAAGGGGCTGAGACTGGGTTCAAGGGGGCTGAGACTGGGGTTCAAGGGGGTTGAGATGGGGTTAAGGGGGCTGAGACTGGGGTTCAAGGGGGCTGAGACTGGGGTTCAAGGGGGCTGAGACTGGGGTTCAAAGGGGCTGAGATGGGTTCAAAGGGGGCTGAGACTGGGGTTCAAAGGGGGCTGAGACTGAGGTTCAAGGGGGCTGAAATGGGTTCAAGGGATGAGACTGAGGTTCAAAATGGGGGGGGGCTGTAAGCTAATTTAAACCACAAGCTTACTACTCAGTGGCTCCCTCCCATCACCTCTGCTACACTAAATGATAAATAGTAAGAAGACGATAATGGAAGGAAGGAAGGAAGGGATAATAACCAATAACTAATGAAAATACAATTGAAAAAAAAGAAGGAAGATAAAACTGCATTGATTGAAAGATATGGAGAGAGGCGGTGGGTGTCTGGGGATAGCCAATAATATCTAACCTTTTATGAGTGCGGGCCAATGATAAATGACCTTTTACATGGAGGTTTATGGTGATTGGTTGACAGACCGTATAACTCCCAGCTACCAAATGTTTCCTTCACCTGCCCAGCCCAGCCCAACCCAACCTGACCCGACCTGGACAACCCAACCCAACCCAACCCAACCCAACCTGACCCGACCCAACCCAACCCGACTCGACCCAACCCAACCCGACCCGACCAACCTGACCTGACCCGACCCGACCCGACCTAACCCAACCCAACCTAACCCGACCTGACCCGACCCACCGATTCCCTATCCACCTTTCCCCCGACCAACTTGCCTATCCGAACCGCCATAACCCGAACGCTATCCATTTATAATTATTCATCCATCCAATTTAATCCATCCCACTCCATTAATCTATCCACATCGACACAATCCATCTAGGTAATCCTTGGCCTTCTTTCTTTCTTTCTCCTCATCTATCTATCTATCTATCTATCTATCTATCTATCTATCTATTCTACTCCGCCATCCACGACACAACAAAGTATAACCATGAGAGAAAAAAAGAGAGAGTACTGATTTTCATTCCACACACACACACACACACACACACACACTTGACAGGTATTAATCTGATCACATATTCCTCTCACTGTCAACTTACGTCAATCCTATACCAGCGTGTCTTGCCTCACCTACCACCTCCTCTTCCTACCTTCTTCCTTCCACTCCCACCTCCTCTCTTCCTCCTATTCCTCCCACTCCTCCACCTCCACCTTTCTCCTTCCTCCACCCATTTTCTCCTCCTCCACCTACTTTCTCCTCTTCCTCCACCTATTTTCTCCTCCTCCACCTACTTCTCCTTCCTCCACCTACTTTCTCCTCTTCCTCCACCTACCTTCTTCCTCCTCCTCCACCTCTCTCACCACGCAGGCTCAAGTACCTGGTAATACAAACGAAATAACAAGACGTGGAGCAGCTAACCCAGGCTTAACCTAACGCATCCTACCTACTACACCACCTCCCTCCTCCACCACCACCTACCCTCCCCATCACCCTTACCCTCCCCCCACCCCCCCTGCTTCTCTCCCCCTTTGTTGCATAATACCCATCCACGAAATCGCTCACATCATCCAGCAATTAAAGCTATCAAATTTAATCCCGGTAACCCACAGCTCCTCCTCCCATCTCCCCACCTTTTCTCTCTCTCACCCCTTCCCTCCCCTCTCCCCACCCTCCTTCTCTCCCTCTCCCCTCTCCTTCCTCTCTACACTCCTGACCCAGCACTTCCTCTCCTTCCCTTCTTCCCTCTTCCTAAAGTTCCATTCTCCTCCTTCCTGCTTC
This sequence comes from Homarus americanus, assembly GCF_018991925.1. Lineage (NCBI taxonomy): Eukaryota > Metazoa > Arthropoda > Malacostraca > Decapoda > Nephropidae > Homarus > Homarus americanus. Next base: position 239,707 of record NW_024744578.1, read on the forward strand.
TATTTTCTTCGTCCCCTTCTTTCCTTGCCCTTCCTCTCTCTTGCCTACCTTCCTTCTCATGCCCTTCATCCCCTAATCCTTTCCTTCCTATTCCATCTCCTTCTCCCTCCCTTTCACATCTTGTCTCCTCTCCTCTCCTTCCTTCCTTTTCACTGTACGAAGAGGAGGAGAAAGGAGAGACTAATAAAGTAGAGGAACTGAAGAAGGGGTCAGTAAATGGTGAACTGAGACCTGAGCACCTGTGTGTGTGTGTGTGTGTGTGTGTGTGTGTGTGTGTGTGTGTGTGTGTGTGTGTGTGTGTGTGTGTGTTAGAAATAACTGGTTTGTTTAATGTTCTGGCTGACTGCCTTAGCATGGAGGCCGCGGCAACCTCCTCTCTCTCTGTCTGTTGCCCTTGCTATACTTTGCCCCGTGCCCCTCTCTTATCCTTGCCCCCTACCTCCCTCTTCTGTTTCTCTCCCCCATTGCTAGTCCTCTACCACATCACTACCTCCTCTCTATCGTCTTCCATTCTTCTCCTCCACCTTCCCTCTTTGTATCCTCCACTTATCCTTTCTATTCCTCCTCCTCATCCCTTCTACCTCTATTTCCTTCTCATTCAGCCCCTTCTCTCCTCCTCTGCCCTCTCCCTTCCCTTCCGCTTACCTGGGTAATTAACCTGTCTCCTGGAAGCTTCTTAATTACTAGTTTAGAGTAATTTTGGGTAGTTCGAGCGTTTTAAAAAGACTCCAATAAAACCTCTTCAGGATTTTACTACAATACAACAGCCGTGCGTCAGTCATGCGTCAGTCGTACGTCAAATCATGCGTCAGTCGTACGTTAGTCATGCATCAGCCGTATGTCAAGTCATGTGTTGGTCGTATATCAGTCAAAGGTCATTCGTAAGTCAGCCATGCGTCAGCAATACGTCAACCTAACGCTAACTGAACATCACCCTACGTCAGCCCCTCCCTCCTCCTCCCTTTCGTCAGGTGATTAACTCTCACCTGGTCGTGTTTACAACCAGAGGCAACAAGGGCGGGGATGGAGGGCGGGTTTGAGGAACGTGGGGAGCTGGGTGTGGTGGTGGGGATGAGGTTAATGGGGAGGAATAGGTAGGGTGAGGGAGGGTTGGGTGGGGTGAGGGGGGTTGGTGTGGGAGAGGGTTGGTGGGGGGGTTGGGGTTAGGTGTGGTGGGAAGACTGAATGTGTTCGAGAGAGGGGGGGGCAGGAGATAAAGGGGAGGGTCACAAAGGAGAGGACGAGACACAAAGGAGGGAGGGTTTAGGAACACAAAGAGAGGTGGGCAGAGGTAGGGGACAGGAAGGGAGAGGGAAGGAGTTTGGGCAGGAGGGAGGAGTGTGGGCAGCGGGGTAGAGGAAGGCAGGGGGGGGTAGGAGACAGGACAGGAGGAGGGAGGTGGGCAGGAGGAAGGGGTCACAAAATACACCTGACCACCACCGCAGGAGTTAAAACGTGTCACCTCATTAAGAAACCGACTTTAACTATTAGTGCCGAGACCTGTGTGTGTGTGTGTGTGTACGTCTCTCCGTCTCATGATCTTCACACTAGCAAAAAGATCATATTATAACACCACAGACACTACCACACCACCACCACCATACACCACCACACACCATCATTAACCACATGCCACTACACATTACCACACCATCACCACGATACACCACCACACACCAACAACACTGTCACATAAATTACCACAACGCCCCTGGCGCTAAAACCTCATCAACTCACTCACCTATTATACATACAGGTGACATGAGAGAGAGAGAGAGAGAGAGAGAGAGAAAAGAAGAGAGAGAGAGAGAGAGAAAGAGAGAGAGAGACAACCTCCTCTGGACAGTCGGTAAAATCCTTCCAGTCAAATGTGATTGAATATCTCATAACCTTCTCTGACTTACAGCTTACCAAGAGATACAGCGTCTCTCTCTCTCTCTCTCTCTCTCTCTCTCTGTCACGCCTTTTATGTATAATTTGAAGTTATATTTTGAGAACGATTAATTCATCCATATCAAGACGTATCAGAATAGGTTAGGTTAGGTTAGGTTAGGTTAGGTTAGGTTAGGTTGGTATCAAATGTTCCTGGTACTGGCACTCAACAGCTAGAAACCACTGAGTTCTATTGGTGCTCGATAACAGGTAGTACAGAAACCAACAGGTGTAGTTTTCTGATAACTAACACACACACACACACACACACACACACACACACTAAACCATCACCTGTCAACCCCACTGACATGATATATCGCCCGACTTTATCAGATGATTGCGATTATTACTGTAGCTTTCTACCTGTGTGTGTGTGTGTGTGTGTGTGTGTGTGTGTGTGGTGGAGGGGGCAGGCAAGCAAAGGTTGGAAAGCAAAAACACGAACAACTCAACAATTACAAACACAGAGAGAGAGAGAGAGGAGAGAGAGAGAGAGAGAGAGAGAGAGAGAGAGAGAGGCGGTGTTGTCAGTCTTTACCCCACTCGTCCTGGTCATAAAAGTGTCAACGATATATCCAATTTACTCACGATAAAAATAAATATACAAGAGTTTCAACATAAACCTGAGAGAGAGAGAGAGAGAGAGAGAGAGAGAGAGAGAGAGAGAGAGAGAGAGAGAGAGAGAGGTGTGACAAATAAAGCTCGAAATTCGAATATTAACTCGATACATAGATAGGTGGGTGATGCCTGAGTGAATATAGTGCTCATCCCCTGGCCTAAAGGTCGCTGGTTCGATCCTGGGGTTACTTCCATTCCGGCTCACCTGTAAATTGATAACTCACTTTAAGAGGTAAAGGCCTATGGAATATATATATTTTTTTTACATATACGAGTGTTGCTATGGGGTGGTTGATATGGGCGTGAGTTGCTATGGGTGTGGGTTGATATGGGCGTGAGTTGCTATGGGTGTGGGCTGCTATGGGCGTAGGTTGCTAAGGGCGTAAATTGATGTAGACGTAAACTAATATGGTAAGTGAACTGATATGGGCCTGAGCTACTTTGGGCGTGGGTTAATAAGGGCGTGGGCAAGGAACCATACGTAGGCGGGGCTTTGAGCTGAGGCCTAATTAACATGAGTCTTGATATTACATCATTAAAAACCGGGGGAGTGGTCAGGTAGCAGCGGCCCCGCCTCTAATTCACTCCCTTTACCAGCCTACTCAGGTAAGACGCCGGCTGTGCCCCACTCCGCCCCGGTCCCACCCGCCCCGCCCCGGCCCCACCCGGCCCCACCCCGGCCCAACCCCACCCAACCATACTTCCTTATGCAATCTCCCCTCAATCCCACCCTCACCCTGCCCTGCCCAGCCTCCGCCTCACCCCTCCCCACCTCGCCTCACCCCAGCCTATATCACCTTGTCCCACCCCAACTGCATTATCCTGCTTCACCCCACCCAACCTCACCTTGCTTTCTCCCCTTCCCATACCTCTTCCACCTCACCTCCATACCACCCACCCATCCCCACCCCACCCCGCCCTGCCCTGCCCCCGCCCCACCCCGCCCCGCCCTATCTTAAATAAGAGGAGGAGAATGAGCAACATAATTCCTCTAGGTTTTAATTTATAAACTTTAACCAAAATATATAATATTTAGTTCAGCATCAGTGGTGTATAATGCCCTGCTACGTCTTGTCTAAATTTATCTTTTCTCGTCGGTGCGTCCGTGAGAAGGTAGCAATGTTACCTGTCCCAATTACGGAAACTGTGTAGTGTATATCCGTAACCACACACACACACACACACACACACACACACACACACACACACACACACACACACACACACACACACACACACACACACACACACACACACACACACACACACACACACACACACACACACACACACACACACACACACACACACACACACACACACACACACACACACACACACACACACACACACACACACACACACACACACACACACACACACACACACACACACACACACACACACACACACACACACACACACACACACACACACACACACACACACACACACACACACACACACACACACACACACACACACACACACACACACACACACACACACACACACACACACACACACACACACACACACACGCATGTTTACGTATTTTAGGTCGAAAATGTCAAACTAAAGTCGTGATGTGTCGACACCTTTATCAACAGCTCTCCTATTCTTTCCCTCTCCTCTATCCCCCATCCCCTTCACCCATTCTCTCCTTAACCTTCACCACTCTCTCCCATTCCCCACACCCTACCCTCCCTCATACACCCCAGCCTCCTTGGTTATGTAAATCGAAAAAAAGTTGAAAGGTAAAAAATCAACCCTGGCTTACTGTAGCATGACCCTACACGAGGTTAATTAAGATCCTTACAGATTATCCCGTCATTAAAGGACTAGATGGAGGGAGGGAGGGAGGGAAGGATGCGTTGTAAGACAAAGGAAGGGAGGTGGAGAAAAGGAAGGAGGTGTAAATAGGGAGGGAAGGAAGGAAGGAGGTAAAGGTAAGATGGGTGTGACATGTAGAAGTCTCTCTCTATGATCTCTCTATGATCTCTCTCTCGTCTTTGAAAGCACCTAACTCTTCCCCACACTCTCTCACTCGAAGTTGGTTTCCTCTTCTTCCTCCTCCTTCTTCTTCTTCTTCTATTCCTTCTCCTCCCCTTCGTCTCCCTGTCTTCCTTCCCTCCTGTTTTACTCCCGATCTTCGTCTTTCTGGTAAAGTTCTCCATCTCCTCTTTCTTCCTACTCCTCCTCCTCTTCCTTCCTTCTCCTCCTCCTACTAGAACGTTCTTGTAAAGCTTCAACCTCTTTCTTTCTTCCCCTTGACCTTTTCCTCTCCCTCTTCCTCCTCGACGGACGTTCTAGTAAGAGTTTCCTCCTCCTCCTCGAGCTCCTCCTCCTCCTCGAGTTCCTCCTTCCTTCTCCTCCTCGCCGTCGACTTTACAACCCACCATAAAGTCGGACCCATATCCGGAAGCTAAAAATAACTTCCTCCACCTCAAGGAACTGTAATTGGAACAATGTCGGGGAACTTGAGGGTTGAAGTCTTCAGCCTCGGCAATATTCCTCCCTCTCCTCCTTTCCAACACGAGCGACTCTGAGCTACGGGGTGAGCTGGAGGAGGAGAGCTGGGGAGGAGGAGGAGAGCTGCGAGAGGAGGAGAGCTGTCGGAGATGAGCAGTGTTGACCTGAAGGGCGTGTCGAGTACGTGAAGTTAGCTCAATGGGTGTCTTGGCTACCTTAGACAGTGCAGGTATACAAACAATGTACACTCCTTCACTAGTGCGTTTACAGAGGCTCGTCAGGTTTTGTGCAGTGTGGCAGCGCTGTTTGTTTACATTATACAGACGGAAATTCGCAATAGTAAACATAAAATGGAATCAAATTAAAAAAATAATATATGAAAATCAAATATCTCAATGTAATGATCTGTTGAATGTTTATATGACGAGCCCCTGTAAACGCACTAGTGAAGGGGACTGCACATATAGTGGTTTGCATATAAACAATGGTACTATAAGTCCATTCAGCCAAAGATAGACAATGAAAGCAATCCTACCATCACAATAACAGACAGACAGACAGACAGACAGACACCTGTGTTTCAACTGCATGCCTAAATATTGTATTTATATCTTTTGTTATATAATTCACTGCCTTAATGACTCTATACCTAATACTCTAAGGCATTTTTGTCCTTTGTGTATTTTTCATCCTTTGGCTGCCATGCTTTTTAGTAAACAATTAATTATATATATATTATTATTATTATTATTATTATTATTATTATAAACTCTCTCTCTCTCTCTCTCTCCACACGCCTCCCCTGACACCTTCCCACCTCCTCACCTCCCACTCGTCTCGCTGACCAAAGCTAACATTTTCCGGATAGATTTCGCTGTCCTTTGTCTGTGGGTGGCGTGGGAGGGATGCACACACACACGCGCGCACCCCTCACCACCACGCCATCAAACACCACACGCCAGCCAGCCGACTCGACACGCCAACATCACACGTGTCTCTTCCATACAGCTGTCAATAGGATATGGTTGGTGACTCTGATAAGGCAAATGATTACATCCTCCTGTGGTGAGAGAGAGAGAGAGAGAGAAGAGAGAGAAGAAGAGAGAAAAAAAAAGAGAGAGAGAGAAGAGAGAGAGAGAGAGAAGAGAAAGTAGTCTGAGTGTGTGTGTGTAAGGAGGGAGGGGGGAGCAGCATCTGGTCATCGGCAGAGGGACGGAAGATGACGCCCTACCAGATATAGTCAGCGAACCTCCATACAACTCTGGTGATGATGAGGTGGGCAAGGTAGGAGCAGGTGATAGTGTTGGGGGTGGGGGAGAGAGGGGGTAGGGGGAGAGAGAGGTGAGGGGGTTTGGGGGAGGGTGTCAGCCGGGCATATGATTGATGGGTAATAGTGTGGGATCATCACGTTACTGCCCAGCTGCCCCAGGTCATGCCCACCCTCCACCACCACTGCACCTTACATCTCCATCTGTCTCTCCTCCTCTCTTTCACATTTTGCCTCTTCCTCCTCCTCCTCCACTTCCTCCTCATCTTCCTCCCCTTTCTTTCTCCACTTCCTCCCCCTTTCTCCTCCTTCCTTCCCTCTCTCCCTCTCACATACTACAGAGAGGGTAGAAGGCTAATCCTATTCCTCTAGTGTCTTTAATTGATTAATATCCATCCTAAGCCCACAAGGATTTACTATAAAGAGAGAGAGAGAGAGAGAGAGAGAGAGAGAGAGAGAGAGAGAGAGAGAGAGAGATGGTTATTAATGGTGGTTTCTAAACAAAGTATCGACGACACATTCAGCTAGGCCTCAGAACCTCATTAACAGGTAGATGTGAACCCCACCTTGAGTATGTTCACGGCGCATTAATACTGTGTACACGGGACTTAATGACTGTGCTGTGTGTATGAATCTTGGAATGAGGTTTACATGACCCAAGGTGTAAATGAATAGGTGTACATGACCCTAAATTAAGGTGTGCATGACTAATCTAACCTAACCTAACCTAATCTAACCTAACCTAACGAAACCTAACCTAACCTAACTCCAACCTAACCTAACCTAACCTAATCTAACCCAACTAACCTAATCTAACCTCCAACTCTAAATCCAATCTAACCTAACACATCTTCGTGGATTTTCACTCAATAAAAAGAGACGAAAAGAAGAAAAAGATTCGAATCCAAAAAGTTAATTTCAGGTAAAGAGGCTGGAGCAGGTGCGAGGTATGCAAATTAGGGTGAAGAGGGAGAGGGAGAGGATCAGTTTACCTGTGTTAGTGGTAGCGGGTTACCTGGGCATACCACTCCACCTACCCAACACTATCCTTGCCCACCCAAACCTCCACTCACCTCTGGCAATTACTTTTACGTTTCCCTACACATACATACATACATACATACATACATACATACATACATACATACACACACATACAACTGTGTGTTGGAGCAGGTGTGTACAGGAAAGCAAGCAAGAAATCACTCCACATGTTCTTCCACTGATGACGATTTAAATGACCTGATACAAACTAGTACAATACGTGTTTTAAGAGTCTCTGTACATTATAGTTGTATGGGATGACTGAAGCGTATCGTCAGGAGGAGGACCACCAGCAGGAGGGTGACGCCGAGACGAGAGGTGGTGTAATATTTATTTCATTGAGCTCCTGGTGAATTAAGAATCAACCCTCTCTCTCTCTCTCTCTCTCTCTCTCTCTCAGTTCATCCAAGATATGACATTATTACCAATGGTGCGGACAGACAAACAGACGCAGTTAATCTAGTACCTCGCAAATCCACCTCACCTAACCTAACCTCAACTCACCGCCTAACCTAACCCAACCTAACCTAACCTAACTCCAACCTAACCTAACCAACCTCACCTAACCTAACCTCACCTCAACCTCACCTAACCATACTCAAACAGGTGCGAGAAGGAAGAGGAATGGCGGACATTGACTACACGAATGCTCTGGGCTGGGCTGTGGTCGACCCTCTGGCAGGTACACAGAGCACCTCATTGTCACACACACACACACACACACACACACACACACACACACACACACACAATCTCTGTTTTGATTCGCTGTCTTTTGTTTTTCTTCTCTCTCTCTCTCTCTCTCTCTCTCTGTTCTTCCATTTCCTAATCTATCCATCTATCTCCCTCTTCTCCATCTCCCTCCTGACCTTTACTCACAGTCAAGTGCAGTGGGTGGGTGGTGGGTGGGTGGGTGGGTGGTGGTGGGTGGGTGGGTGGTGGGTGTCAAGCACTAGAGGTGTCAGAGAGAACACAGACTGACTCAAGCAGCGGCTGTTTCCTCTAAGATGATTTATTTACCCGTCCCGTCATCCTCCTCCTCTTCCTTTCTGTTTTTCTTCTTCTTCCTCCTCCTCCTCCTCTTGTTTCTTTTCCTCTTCTTCTCTCTCATCTTCCTTTTTATTCTTTCTCTCTTCCCCTTCCTCCTCCTCCTCTTCTTCTTCTATACCCTACCCCACTTATCTTCCCCTCCTCTTCTTTCTCCTTCCTCCTTCTCATATTCCTCTTCCTCCTCTTCTATATCTTACCCCCACTTATCCTCCTCCTCTTCCACTTCTTTCTCCTCCTTCTTCTCATCACCATCTTCCTCTTCCCCCCCTTATCTTCCTCTTCCTCCACCACCACAATCCCAACTCTCAATTATGGCTGACAAAATGAAGCCAAAATTCTACTCATTAAACCACCACCACTAAGACCACATCTCTCGCCTTGACTATAGTCTTAGGACCACTTAACCGCCATCTTTATACAATATAATAAATCCATCCTCAAGTCTCATGAAAAAGAAAAATAATGTATGAATTTTGGAGAATCAGAGAAAAAAATTCTTTGGGTAAGTTTTTTTTTTTCTTTCTCGTAGATGGGAACGAGAGAACACATTTGCATAAGACTCTCTGGGAATAGTTTAAGATAAGGTCCGGTCTCTTGCCTTACTCCCTCCCTCAAGCGTGGACTCAATGGTGTGATACTGTACTCAGCGTGTACTCAGGTAATGACGGGTCTAGGGAGTGTACCTGACATGACCTAACACATAAAAATTCTACTTCTATTTCTACTACAAACAATTAAAAGATACAACTGTCCTTCTGTATTCTTATGAAGGAATAATCCCCTAACTCCAGCACACACACACACACACACACACACACACACACACACACACACACACACACACACACACACACACACACACACACACACACACACACACACACAGGAGAGCACATGAGTGGTTTACGTCATTATGTTGGAGCCACAAAACAACATTGAAGGGGAATCAGCAAGAGGGCGGCGGGGTGTTGAGACAGAGGGAGGCTGGGGTGTTGAGGGTGAGCTGAGGGTGAGGCTGGGTGGTGAGGTCGGTAGTTTATGTCTCGTCTGGGTGAAATTGAAGAAATTATTGGCTATTACAGAGGACATTAAGCATCTAGCAGGGCGTGTTGTCAAGGGAGGGGGGGGGAGGCGGGAGGTAGGGGTGGTGGAGGTGGTGGTGGAAGAATTAGTACTGGGGGTGGAGGCAAGGTGGGAGGCCACACGCTGGGAGGGAGCAGGAGGAACTAGTTAGTTACATCTCCAGGCACCACCGACCTCACAGCGGAGCGCCATCATCCCTGTACACACACACACACACACACACACACACACACCGGCAGTTGTGGTAGCGCATATGTAACTGGATCTTTTAAGTATTATGGTCCAAGTGGCGTCAAAATTGCTCCGAGACTCGACCATACTTAAACCACGTTCTCTTTACCCCGAGTTAATAAGCAAAAAAGTCAAATATACACCACACAAGCTTTAAACATTACGGTTCAAAAACAAGTGTCCAAAAACATTCGCCAGCACGAGCGAACCCTATAATAATGTCATGCTTATTAGGAAACTCCGCCTGGCTAACGTGCGTCCACCTTCTGTCTGCATTTAGCGATCTTGGGAGGTACCGTAACTATTCTCTCTCCCTTACCAAAAATATGAGAAGGTATTTGTTATGGTAAATCTTTGTGTGTAATGTCTACCACCTGACTACCAACACAGTGCCAGGGCTTAATCCTAGTCCGACTCCCTCTCCCACCCATCCCTTCCCTTCCCTTCCTCCCCCTTCCCATCCCTTCCTCCTCCCTCCCTCCCAGCTACCAGTAATCGCTGTTGGATCTCCAGTGTCAATAACTTACACGGAGTACTGAAAGGCTCAGATCTACGAGACAGATAGCTATATACGCCACGAAGTACAGGAGACGGGGTCAACTCCCTCATATCACCAACACTCCTCCAGCGACCAACTCCCTCACACCTCCAACACACTGGAACGGTAAATACTAACCTCTTGACAATTACCAAGAACACATAATTTTCTTCATAAGTTCGAGTCACAGTGTAGTTTTTCAGCCATTTTGGAAGAACTTATCCCCGTGACGTAGTTCAATTGTTAAGAACGAACTCACATCTTCAATTACGGAGGAAGTTAATCCTTTCTTACGATCCTCTGAAAGCCCAGGTGTCCTTCGTCATATACTTAATTAAATTTATTATTATTATTATTATTATTATTATTATTATTATTATTATTATTGTGATTAAATGTTTATTATTAGAGGGTGATTGGAAGGTGATGGTAGAATGGTGTTCAATTTAGGTGGTATGAGTCAGTACCAATCCTATGTGCCAGTACCAATGCTATGAGTCAGTTCCAATCCTGAATCAGTACCAATCCTATGAGTTAGTACTAATTCTATGAGTCAGTTCCAATCCTATGAGTCAGTTCCAATCCTATGAGTCAGTTCCAATCCTATGAGTCAGTTCCATCTATGAGTCAGTTCCAATCCTATGAGTCAGTTCCAACCCTATGAGTCAGTTCCAATCCTATTTCTACCTGTTTGTGATGTCTGGTCATGTGACTGACCTCTCTAATATCAGTGTGGCCCCCCTAATCCAGCAGTGGCCCTGAATTTCCCTCGATGTGGCCCTATAGGTAGCTTCGAGTGGCTCTGCGTGGCTCTAGGTGGCTCTGTGTTGTTTGTGTGGCTTTAGGTGCCTCTATGTGGCCTTGCGTGGTCCTGTGGCTCCGGGTGGCCCTGCATGGCCCATTCTGTACCATGAACTGTGAGACTAAGCTGAAAATTGTCAGAGCTGTGCAGTGTTGCAGGAATCCGCCCAAGAGACACCCCAGCTTACATGGCCCGCCTGCACCCTCCTCTTCTGGGGCCTGCACCCTCCTCTCCTGCGGCCTGCACCCTCCTCTCCTGCGGCCTGCACCCTCCTCTCCTGCGGCCTGTACCCTCCTCTCCTGCGGCCTGTACCCTCCTCTCCTGCGGCCTGCACCTCCTCTCTTGCAGCGGGCCTGAGCCCACCCCCCTCCCTCCCCTACGATCTACACCTCCTCTCTTGTAGCCTGCACCTCTCTACCTCCTTTGTAGCCTGTACCTCCTCTTTTGTAGCCTGTACCTCCTCTTTTGTAGCCTGTACCTCCTCTTTTGTAGCCTGTAGCTTCTCTCCTGAAGCTAAATCTTCCCTCCCCACCAGCCTGCACCTCTCCTCCCCTACGACCCACTTCCATAATATGACTTACTGGGATTCACTCGGGGGTGACTCATGAGGATGGATGGGTCCTGTTATGGTCTAAATCCCCTTACATAGGTCTATCCTCTACTCACCCCTCGATAGGTCTATTCGTTTACTCTCTGTGGTCTTGTCTCTCTCAGGTATTTCTTGATAATGCCCGAACACACCTGAAGGCCTCTTGCTACCCACTTCATGCCCGCTCATGCCCGTCCACCATCTCCCTCTCCCTCCTCTACCCATAACCCACCCCCACATATTCCACTCCCCCCCCACACTCCCCATATTCCACCACCACACCCCACCACCCACCCCACCACCACCATCTCCTCCTCCACCCATTCCACCACCCACACCTCCACCCGTCCACTCCACCCATCCCCTATGTCTCTATCCACGCACCTCCACTACCCTCCCACGCCACCCAATGCCACGCCCCCTGGAGGAAGATTAGACGGGTGGATTTGGGTAAGCTGCTCGCATAAGATGCACTCAGAGATGATGAGGAGAAGCGGGCCCTAGATGTGCGTCTCCTGCGGGGGGACGTCACACATCATAACATAAGGCAAGGTCACTCATCTCTACAACCTGCGTCAAGCATCTCTATGTGCGCATATCTTAAGTGACTGACTGACTGACTGCGTTGCTGATTTAATGTACTCACCAACAAGCCATCCAGGTGTACTATGTTGTAAGCTGAAGGAAGGGAAGGAAGGAAGGAAGGAAGGAAGGAAGGAAGCAAGCAAGCGCTCTTCATGTGTAATTTTGCAAAGTGAGGCACACACCTTTGATGCACGATGTTGCAAGCTGAGGCAAGAATGTACTTGATGTATGCTTTGAATTTATCTCTACCGCTTTAGTTTATTCCTGTTGTATTTTTTTCAACATTTATCACGTCTCTGCTGTAGTGTATGTTTACCCAACACCTGAGAGAGAGAGAGAGAGAGAGAGAGAGAGAGTTCAACTCACGCATATTCCGACCTGTGTTACATAGATCAGGTCATGTTCCGAATACTATCAAAGCTCCAGTGTCGCTTGTTTAATGAGCGTGCGTGTTTGTTTATCTGTGTGTGTGTGTGTGTGTGTGTGTGTGTGTGTGTGTGTGTGTCTATAACCACCAATACATCAGAGATATAAACACTGACTGCCTCCCGACGTCAACAAATCACCCCAGACACTCGCCATCATTCGTAAACAAAATAGTGTAGTCAGTGTTGTCCATTTCTCATGACGTCTCTCCGTACACACACACACACACACACACACACACACACACACACACAAAAACACAAAAAAAACACCTGTTCAGTCATTTACAACTCTCTCTCTCTCATACAACACCATGATCGAACTCTGATTATATTTATTTGCCTCCGATCGATTAGGCTGTCTTTATCCGCTGTTTGCATGTGTAACCAACTGACCCAGGTAATAAAACTCATTCCATTTTCTATTTTATTCTTGATTCTCTCGTCCCCCTAGGAACGGCGGCTCAGGACTTGACTGGTTGCTAGGGGTTGTTACTGTGACGGGATTATTCTTTTCCATTGATAACTTGTTTTTTCTACTGACGAACATAACAAAGAGATTTCATTGGTCCATTAGTTAGTACGACAGATTTCATTGGTCCGTTAGTACGAGAGATTTCATTGGTCCGTTAGTTAGTACGAGAGATGGATCACCTGAAGATTAACCACCACCTAACGCCACCTGGGGAGATTATAAGGAGGTTAGCAATAGGGTATTTAATAACCAGGTGAACATGGGGACCTAATCTTCATATGATTCCTTTTTTTTGAGCTGTTGAGAGAAGAGGGTTCTAGAGTTCTTAGGCATCTGTTATCCGGATATTTCCACCTTAAAACACCAAGAGTAACACCGAACTCCTCCCACCTGATCCAAATAAAAGTATGGTGCTGGTCGTTGTTGCCCGACGAAGAGCTACTGAGGCTGCCGACGAAGGGCTGCCGACGAAGGGCTACCGACAACAGGGTATACTTGATCGGTCTTGTCACCCGGGAAAGAAGTTTAGGGTAAGGTCTTGAAAGGTGGAGTGAGTGTCTTGAATCTATTCCAGGTAATCGGTCAGGTAAATTTTGCAGGTGTGTGGATGTGGTGGTAGTGGATGGTAGTGATGATGTTAGTGGCGATGATGGTAGTGGTGATGGTGTTAGTGGTGATGGTGGTAGTGGTGATGATGTTAGTGGTGATGGTGTTAGTGGTGATGGTGGTAGTGGTGATGGTGGTAGTGGTGATGGTGGTAGTGGTGATGGTGGTAGTGGTGATGGTGTTAGTGGTGATGGTGTTAGTGGTGATGGTGTTAGTGGTGATGGCGTTAGTGGTGATGGTGGTAGTGAGGAGGGGAATTCTGCTGTTACATGGATACCACACACTCCACTACTTTACCTCACCTCACTTCCTCACCAAGCCCGATAATGTGATCGCTTCCGGCGGGTCATCAAGGTATTGGAGGAAGCGCTAGTGGTGCCGGAGGAGGTGCCTGTAGGAGTGTTCGTCGGTGTCTCCTTCAAGTAGAAAATAGTACACCATGTTCCTGAAGGTACGAGGGGGGGTGGGGTGTGTAGTTTGAGTGTCCGCTGGTTTAAACGTTATCCCTGACAGCGTTGTTATTTGACTCAAGGAAATGTCAATGGCAGCGGTGTAGGGACATGCGTTGCGTTGTGTTGTGTTGTGTTGCGTTGACAGATGGGATTATAGTGTGTAATGCAATAATTGTTAGGTCATGGTTTGTTTACTTGGACATGCGCTGGGTGGAGAGTAATGGGGCTAGACTGGGACATGCGCACTGGAAATTGAAAGGTCTGGTCAGTACTCCACGGGGGAATAGGATCGAATCTGGCCAAAGTCTCAACGATGTTTAAGGGGAAATCACTATTATTAAACGTCCCTCTCACCCTAAACCCACGCCTATACCCACGCCTGCAGTCCCGAACACACGCCCACAGTCACCATTCCAAGCCAACAATCACTACATTTAATAGTACCAACCCATGTCATCATCACCCTACGCCCCATGACATCACCACCTACGCCCATGACATCCCCACGCCTATAACATCGCCACCCACGCCCTAGGTATCACCGCCCACGCCCCACTTACCCTCGAGTTATTACCACATTCCTCGGCCCATCAGCCCACGCCGTCCTCCACGCCCACCTCACACCAACTAATCAAGAAGCACCTTGAGGGCGGCTGCTGATAATCAAAGGTACTCCCTCCGCCAGTGACCACAAACGACAACCAAGATGATCACCTCAGGGTCCTAACTCTCATTTAGATTAGATTACAATTGGTTCTGAAGTTTGAAATCAGGTGAAATAGGCTCTTGTGTACCTTATATTCATGTGATTCCAGCAACTTCACACACACACACACACACACACACACACACTTACTTGACATCTTGACTCTACTATTCTTAATATTCTCCCAGTTACATTAATTATGCTATTTGATCAGTGTCTCCCTGTATGAGAGAGAGAGAGAGAGAGAGAGAGAGAGAGAGAATCACATCAGCCCGGCGCTACATCAATTAATCAGCCCCCCCCCCTCCCCCCAGTGACTTACACACACAATACTCGTAAAGGTGAAAATGTTGTTTACGTATTTACCTGAGAGAGGAGGAGAGTGAACAGGTGAGGGTAATTTCTTTTTCTTCCTCTTACCCTCTTCTTAATTCTTTCCTCTCTTCCATCTTTGCTATTCTTCTCTCCTCCTTCTATACACTCATCCTCTCCCTGCTCTTCTTCTTTCTTTCCTTCATTGCTTATTGTCTTTCTCAATTCTTCCTCTTCCTATGTAATTCCCTTCCTCTCCTCCCTCCCCCTGCCACTCCCGCCATCCTCTGCCACTCCCTGCTCTTCCCTCTGCCACCCCCTGCTCCTTCCTCCCTCTCCCACTCCCCTGCCATTCCTCTTGCCACTCCCTGCCCTGCCACCCCCTGCTCTTCCTCTGCCACTCCCTGCGAGACCTGTGATTAAATCCTGCCAATGAGTTTGTTAATTGAAACTCTTATTACGGTCCTCTCTCTTCTTCACCACCCACATCTCTCCCATCCTCCACCCCTTCCAGATCCTGCACCCCCTTCCTCACATCCCTCCTCTCGATTACCCCCTGAGGTCTCACAAGGGAACCGGCCACCACAGATAGAGACATTCAACCCTCCCCCACTCACCCTCCCACATTTTCACCTAGTCCCTCCCACCTCCCTCCTCCTCCCTCCCTTCCTTATGATTTCTTTCCTTCCTTTCCCTCGGTTATTTTCTTTTAAACTTGTCCCTCCTTGTCTTTCTCTATCCTACTTTCACTCTCCTCCCTTCCTCTTTCTATGATATCCTCCTTTCTATCCCTCTCCTTTCTATCCCCTCCCTCTCTCTATCCCCCTCCCCACCACCCCCTCTCCTCTCCATCTCTGGTGTACACACAACTAAGGATGTCCCAGGCTCACAGGTGGTGGAGCAGGTGGAGGGAGGGTGGAAGAGGGTGGAGGCGGCGTGGTGAGGGATGGAGGAGCCGTGGTGGCTGATAAACGGCGTGGAGAGCGCTGAGGTCAAACGCAACTAACGCCGCCGACCAATCCCTAGAGGAGGGGGGCAAGGGCCATGGACCAAACTTCACGGTACATTATTTTCGCGTTAACCCCACCAACCCCCTTCAATATGCTGCCCTTCACCACCACTAACAATATCATTACTCTGCCATCAACACCAATCTTTCTTCTCTATTTTATAACTTACAGAACACACAATAGAATATATACACAAATCTTTATATTTTTTTAACAGATAAACGAAGATAAGTTCTCTGTAAATTGTGGCCACAGCTCAGGTAAGGCCAGGCAGGTGAATGTGGCCCATCCAGGGACGACTTTAGGACGCTGGACGGATGAGAGGGAAATGTCAGCTCCGTGGAACCCTCATCCATCCATCCACCTAGACGCCCCGTGTAGAGGGAGGGAACACCCCAACACCACCACAACAACAACAATTAGTTCACCTCTTGTACCCTCCCTCCTCCTCCCTCCCTCCCTCCCTCCCCTTCCTCGACAACAACAAACAGCTCCATCCCGGCCATCCCAACGCCCCCCTCCTCGATACGCATATAACCTGCTGTGTATCTGTGTACTTACCATCCCTGTGTGTGTACTCTCTACCTCCTGTGTGTACCTGTGTGTACTCTACCATCCGTGTGTGTACCTCTACCATCCGTGTACAGATTTAACACTTGGTATTTTTCATCAGTTAATAATCTATATTACTGGGTAGAAATAAGTCATTATAAGAATAATAGTTAATATGTTAAAGTTCCGGTAGAGAATAAGAACAATTTTAGTATAGATATTAACTACTAATAAAATAATAATACCAATAATAATTACATTCCTAGAACTTAAATCTGATTGGCTACTTTCCTAGAACTTAAATCTGATTGGCTACTTTCCTAGAACTTAAATCTGATTGGCTACTTTCCTAGAACTTAAATCTGATTGGCTATTTTCCTAGAACTTAAATCTGATTGGCTACTTTCCTAGAACTTAAATCTGATTGGCTACTTTAAATCCGACGCAAGAAACGAAGAATATCGATTTCATTTACGTATTACCAGAAGATTAGCCCCAAGTTTACTCCACCTGAAGATTAACCACCCTGATCTCCTTAATGGTGTCAGGGTAATTAATTATCAGATGAAATAAGCTAAACGGAGAAGCTTTAGGTGAACCAAAACATAAATAACTACACACACTCTAGTGGTGGCATAACAACACACTCCTCCCTCCCTTCCTCCTCGGCCACGTATCAGTATGGTGACCTCACGAACCCAACGCAATTTAATATACCCGTATCTATGTACCTCCTGGCGCAGCTGGTATCAACACGTGCTCTATATACGTCATGCACAGTTTACATGCGTCAGTACACACGCACTCTATATGCGTTATACGACTACATGAGTTACATACAGTTTATATTCGTTCCGTATACAAATGTGCGACAATGAGGTTTGTGTACACGAAAACCAGAGGCGTGTGTACCTCTTAAAGGGTCATAAACACGGCGGGTTACACACACACACACACACACACACACACACACACACACACACACACACACACACACACACACACACACACACACACACACACACACACACACACACCTCAGGACCTCCCAGGGGTCGACTCCGGTACACTCCACACCGCACCATGACATCAGTGTTAAAATAGTTCCTGGGGTCGTGTCCCTAGTTAAACCCCTTGTGTGTGTCTGTGGTCTACTGGGTGACAACACAGTCCAGAGAAGCCAGTTGAGGGGTCTTAAGATCCACCACAAGGTCTTTACAAGGACCTCAATAGTCTTTTGACCTCTCTCTCCTCTCCTCTCTTCTCTCCACAAGAGCTTTAAGGGCTGTGGGTGGACCCTATACTTAGCTTGGGACCTCTCCATGACGCTGGATTAAGTTGGCATCAGTCACTTGTCCCAGTACGGTTCTAAGAGGGTGTGGCTGGCTGGATGCTGGGACTAGGGGGTTGAAATGCCCCTCTTCCCTCTAGGGCTGGAAGGTCTGTAGCAGGACCGAGTTAACACCCCCTCCCCCTTCCCCCACCTAAGGTAACGCTGCCGGTGTCCAGCATCTAAACAACTCTTAGATAAGGCGACACTAACGAGACGACATTCCTTCCCTTACCCACGACACCACCCGGGACGCGCACGCACGCACACGCACGCACGCACACGCACGCACACAGACCAATCAAACATTTAAATCAAGGTAACAATTAGAGATACGTGAAGCCGTGTTTTTTCAGTGCCTCACAGTCCAGAAATAGACGAGCCTTTACATCAGGTGATCCAGATTACATCAAACGGACGGTCTCTCTCTCCTCTCTCTCTCTCTCTCTCTCTCTCTCTCTCTCTCTCTCTCTCTCTCTCTCTCTCTCTAAGACACGGAAAGAATGCATCTAAAGTCAACTGCCATCCGAGGGACAAGAGCTAGAGACACACTACATCTGCAACATCAACATCAACATCATCATCACCATCAACACCCCTATCATCACTAACACCACGAGAATAATTGATGATAGTGAATGGCAAGAACAGCATCAATACAGAGAGAGAGGGAAGGTGTAGTAGCTGTCTCATTGTTAACATCCAACAATAACACTACTGGCTACAGGATCTCGCCCGCTTAACTTCAACTCTCTCTCTCTACTCAATACTCCAGTCCCGGGCACCAGTAAACACACAGTAACGACTCAACTGCCGCCCTCACATCCCCCCTATCCTCTATCCTCCTTCCTAGCCTGTACCTGTCCTGCTCATCCTGGGGAGGAGGAGGAGAGAGGAAGAGAAGGAGGAGGAAAAGAAGAAGGGTGTGGAAGGGGAGGATGAGAGAGAGCAAGAAGAGGGTGAGGAAGGGTAGGAGGAGAAGAAGAGGAGAAAAGGGCGAGGAAGAAGAGAAAGGGAGGAAGACGGGGGATAGAACAGGAAGAGGGAAAAAATGAGGAGAAAGAAGAGAACGGAGAGGAGGAGGAGGAGGAAGAAGAGAAGATACGGGAGGAGTGTTATTATTCCTTTCCCTCAATACAGGTGAGACAAAATCCACCTGAACCAATACCACAACAAACCCTGAACACAACCTCGATGTTCCCTCACTGGTGCTGACAGAACTCAACGTGATCACCTGTCATCAACACTGTCACTGTCATTATCACTGTCACTCACTGTCACGAACTTTACCTGAAGGAATATCACCTACAATTAGCCACGACCCCTATTTGTCCTACCTGTATATGACCTGTAGGACTAATAACAGGTCACTCAATTGGTGCAGGTCAGAGAAGGTCACCACGGCCACAAAGACTTGAACAAGATGCTTACCTGAGGAGAGATAAACATCAATTAGTATAAATTAGTTACACATACCTGACAAATACCTGACAAAGTAACAAAAGAAACAAGAACAACAAAAACATTCATTACATACAAACACACCCTACCTGACCAACACAGTTCTTAACATTATCATCCCCCGACAGTAAACCTAAGTCGTAAATAGCTTGTAATTATCAGTATTCTATGAGCACACTAACAACGAGGTCAAGAGGTAATTACCGTATTAAGCTCTTGATTACTGCGACCGTCACAACAATATAATGAATTAAAAAGAGTTTCTGCCTGAAGTGTTTGGAGTGGCTGTAAGCGGGTGAGTCACTCTCTCTTGCTTATTATTTTGTGTAAACATTAATTGTGTGTATAAATAAATGAAGAAATAATGAATAAAGTGGGAAATAATAATAGTAATATGATAAAAAATACTAATAAAATAAAATAAAAAAATATGACACTGCTACTCGTACTACTACTACGATCTAGATACTGGGATCAGCAGTGACATAAGCAAGTTTGAGGATGACACCAAAATAGGGCGGCAGATTAATTGGGGCAGGATGCTAATGCATTACAGGAGGACCTAAATAAACTGCAGGTGTTGTGAAAATGGCAAATGAAATTCAACACCAGCAAGTGCAGCGTACTTAATATTGGAAGAACAAATACTGTCAATGTATACAGCCTTAACAACATCAACCTAGAGAAGTCGACTTGTGAAAGAGACCTAGGGGTACTTAGTAAGACCGGACCTACGGCCTAGAAAACAGTGCGTTAATGTTCGAAATAAGGCAAACAGAGTATTAGGTTTTATATCTAGCAGTGTAAGACAAGAGTGCAGAGGTCTTATTGCAACTATATCTTGCGCTAGTCAGGCCGCACCTCGATTATGCGGTTCAGTTCTGGTGCCCTTATTATAGAATGGATATAAATTCACTAGAGTCAGTGCAGCGAAGAATGACAAAAATGATTCCGGGACTTAGAAACCTTCCATATCAGGATAGGTTAAAGAAACTTAACTTTCATTCCCTAGAAAGACGAAGAGTGCGAGAAGATATGATAAAGTATTTAAGTGGGTGAAAGGAATCAATAAAGGATATGGATAAAGTTCTTATAATATCCGAGCAGGATAGGACTCGAGCAACGGATCAGTTGGATAAGTTTAGGTTTAGGAGGAGAAGAAACTGGTTCACAAATAGGGTGGTGGACGAGTGGAACAAGCTTAAACTTTGTAGTAAGTGCGGGAACTCTGGAAAGTTTCAAAAGGAGGCTAGATAGATTCATGGATGATAGAGGAAGCAGAACCGGCCTATTGCAGACTCCTTATTTTCTTATGTTCTTATGTACTCTCCTATGTAAAGTGCTCAGTATAGGAGATGTAAACAGGGAAACCAGATACCAGATGAACAACGATGCCATAGAGAAATCCGACTGCGAGAGAGATTTAGGAGTAATGATAAGTAGGAACCTTAAGCCAAGTAAACAATGTGTTTTTGCTTGTAACAAGGCTAATAAAGTACTTGGGTTCATACAAAGGAGTGTTAGTTACAAGACTAGTGAGGTCATCCTAACTGTATCTTGCGCTTGTGAGACCACACCTGGATTACGCAGTTCAGTTCTGGTCACCGTATTACAGAATGGATATAGAATCATTGGAAAGAATTCAGAGGAGAATGACAAGACTAATCCCGGGCATTAGGAACCTTGAGTATAGAGACAGGTTAAAGCATCATAATTTGCACTGAGAGACGTAGAGCGAGGGAGACCTGATAGAGGTGTATAAATGGAAGTCAGGCTAAATAAAGGACATTACAAAGGTATTCAAACTATCCAACCAGAGCGAACTCTGTAACAATGATTTTAAATTAGACAAATTTGGATTTAGGCGCGAAATAGGTAAACATAGGATGGATGCTTATATGAGCAATAGGGTTGGGGTAAACGGGACTGCCCAGTATGGGCCAATAGGCCCGCTGCAGTTTCCTCCATTCTTATGTTCTTACTACTTTTTTTTAAATGTGGCCTCCAGCCTCCCCCAATAGCCACACCTTCGCCGCCATTTTATTACCTTAATATTAAATATCCTAATACATAAGTAGCTATCCTATCTGTGTTGAATTAGTTGAGCCGCAGATCTATGCGGCATTCAGTGACTGTAGCCTCATAGTCAATATCTGCAGCAGGTGACAGAAGCCATCCTGTACAGTCAGCTCCTGTCAACTCCTCCACTCAAACACATAAATATTAATCCGACATCCAATATCACTTTCCCCTGATACCTGATACTTGCTTGCCTCCATCCTCCCCTCCCTGCCCTCCACGTCCTCTTCTTCCTCCTCCACGTCCTCCTTCACCACGTCTTCCTCCACCAGTTCCTTTTCCTCTATTCTATTTTACACAGTTAAGTTAGTCATGCATCCTATTGGGCACTCACATTCTGGTTGTACTGTGATACTCATAGCCTGGCACTCCACACCTGACATTTCTGGCACCTTAGTTGTCCCTATGTGAGTCTCTCCCCTTCCTGCCTGCCTCGGTCTAACGGGGGTCAGTTAAGAGCAGTGTTAGTGGTAGAGAAGAGCCAGCAACAACAACAGTAGCAGCAGCACCTGGAGGGAGATAAGTGGCCAGGTGTGTCAACAGTGAAGGCCAACACACACCTCCTAACTCTACACCTGTCTCATGAGTTTTCCTTAAGGCATACAGGTAAACATCGCCCCCCTCCTCACCTGTGCAAGAAAGAACGCCAGCACGAGCATCAACAGAGTCTGGCGTACCCTCTCCACCCAACTGTTCCCACAAACGCCACCTGTGACGTGACGGCCAGATATTACTCAAGCGGATTAAGGATTAGTGTGGCAGTAATCCCCAGGTTAGTAATTAGTTACGAGGAGCAAACAAATCCACCCCACCTTGAACACACACACCTGTCACGACAATCCTATTGGCCTCAAGCTACGATCCATCTATTGCTACCTGTCCAGATTCTTAAAAACACTTACGTTTTTTTTCCCTTAAGTTTGAGATGTAAGGAGACACACACCTGACTTAACTCACTTGAACAACAGCACAAGCATGACTCCCTAAATGGTGTTGAACTTAAACTGGGATATTAAAGGTTCATGTGTTTAATGTTTACCTTAATGGAGATAAATATGGCGTCGAGCTGTACCTAAGACTCTACCCGTAACTAAACGTGTTATTTTACCTCCTGGGGGAAATTATATCAGGTATGTCTCTTGAGAATATGGACGTTATCCTCCCCACCTCCTCTGCTTATCCTCCCCATTCTTCCTCCTCCTCCTCGACCTAACCTCCCCACTGTCCACACTACTCCCCTACCTCTTCCCTGCTACTCCCCATCCCTACCTATCCTCCCAACCTTCCACATTCATCTCGTCTCTACTCGAGCAATCTCCCCACCCCTCCTCTCCCACCCTCCTCTCCCACCCTCCTAACTCATACCCTCAAGGCCAATGACCGCTCTTGTTTTCATTACAATCACTGTTGCCAACGTCAGTCTCTTCACGTGACACCAATGCCTGGCACTCCCTCCCTCTTCACCCTCCCTGCTACGTAACAACACCATCCATTATCTATCTATCTATCTCTCTCAGCTTCCCACTTCCTCCCTGTCACTCTCTACTGACACCTACAAACTCTGCCCGGCAACACCTACACCTAACTTCTACTGACAACATCTACAAGCAACTTCCATCAACAAAGTTAGCGAGGACTTCACGCCGATCACACTGCACGAGACACCACTTAGTGCCACCATCCGCTGACTGACAACACTCACTTTTGTTCTCACTACTTCTATAGGCATCTTTCCCTGCCAACATTAGCAAGGATATGATGTCCACACCACAAAAGAAACCAACTAGTGCCACCACCCATTGACAACACCCACCATAACCATCTACTGACACCTACTGACAACACTCAAGCAAGCATCTCACGTCCACGACACTTTAAGAGGAATCAACTAATGTCATCCATCATTCGCTGACACCACCCACTGACAACACCTTCCGGCACCCATAAATAAAAGGCAGAGACAAGGTGGCGTATCGTGGCACACTAATTAAGTCAGGTAGTTATAAGGTGCCAATCACTACCTGAGCCGCACCATACTCATGCATTATGGAGGAGGCGGACTGGGGAAGGGGGAACGAGGAGGAGAACTGTGGATTAAGGGAATGGGGAAGAGAAGGGGATGAGAGAGAGAAGATAAAGAAAGGAAATGAGGAGGGAGAAAGAAAAAGTTGAGAATTAAGGGAATGACGAAAGGAGGAGGATGGGAGAGAGAGGGGATATGAGAAAAGGGGGAAGGGGGGAACGTGGGGAAGGAGGGAAGGAGGGAAAAGGGGAAGGAGGGAAAAGGGGAAGGAGGGAAAGGGGAAGGGGGAAAAGGAGGGTGATAGATGAGCTTATACCACTAGTTAGCTGCTCGGCTCCTGGTGTTACGATAACTTGCCTATCCTGATACACCAAGGCCTCTCCTTCACACAGCCAGTTTACCCACCGCGGTCCACCTTCTGACACCACCTCTCTGCGGCTTACCACCTCCTGACACCACCACTCTACGGTCTAATACGTCCTGACACTAGCACTTTACGGCCTACCACCTCCTGACACCACCACTCTACGGTCTAATACCTCCTGACACTAGCACTGTACGGCCTACCACCTCCTGACACCACCACTCTACGGTCTAATACCTCCTGACACCATCACTCTACGGCTTGAGACCTCCTGACACCCCACGCTTCAACCTACCCCCCCCCCCTTGACATCAACACACTATAACCTGACACCATCACGCTACGACCTAACACCTGACACCACCACCACGCTATGGCCTGACACCTCCTGACACCACTTGATCCGGATTGTAATGGTGAATATACTGTTACTGTACATACCTAGACTAAGTACTGTATAAAGTAGTGGTTCTCGAGTAACGCTGACGGTGGGCATTGAGACACGGGCGCTACTATAAGGTTAGGTTAGGTTAGGTTAGGTTAGGTTTGGTTAGGTTAGGTTTGGCTAGGTTAGGTTTGGTTAGGTTAGGTTTGGCTAGGTTAGGTTAGGTTTGGTTAGGTTTTGTTAGGTTTGTTAGGGTTTGGCTAGGTTAGGTTTGGTTAGGTTAGGTTAGGGTTTGAGTTAGGTTTGGTTTGGTTTGGTTTGGTTAGGTTAGGTTAGGTTTGGCAGTTAGGTTTGGTTAGGTTAGGTTAGACTAGAGACATCATTGCAGACCGCACGGTATAGAAGCACCGTTAAGACCATGAGACTCCCTTACTTAACTCGTGGCGGCTCGGCTTAAGCTCTGTTGACTGCCGTGTTAAGTGGCGCTTCTCTGTTGATCTCCGACACACGGCTCTATGTATATAAAACCAGTTATATGATCCATGTACACATATTCATACATATACGAGTGTACATATAAATCTACACACACACACTGGGGCAGATAAGACTAGTACTCACACAGGATGCACACACACACACACACACACACACACACACACACACACACACACACACACACACACACACACACACACACACACACACACACACGATGTAGCGAATGGAAAAAAAAAAAAAAAAAAAAAAATAATAATAATAATAATAATAATGTGATGCTACAGGTAAACTAGGACCAATCAGAGCACGCCATTCCCGCATACGTGTGGATTCTGCTTTTTATTGCCGGCCGCCCCTACCAACAGACAACTGGGACAACAAACCGCGACACCACACCACCCACCCTAAACACGGCATAAAAACACCCGTGTAAACCTTCCTCGGTACCTGTACGGTATTTATAAACCACGTATGGCAGTGGTGGTGCCTTACTCCATGCCTCCTCCTCCCTGCCTCTCCTCCCTTCCCTTAACCCTCCCCTTCCTCCTCCCAACCCCCCTTCTCACAGCTCACCCCCCTAAATCCTTCCTTCACCTCTCTTCCCCTACTCCCCTTAGAAACACCCCATAAGTATATGTCACCCACCATCTCACCACTGCTGATGCCTCTACCCTAAGGGAGCTAAGGGAAGAGAGTATTCGAGTCTCCCCTCCCTGCCTGTCGCTCTTATTACCACCAACAAGATTTGTCTCCAGTTTTAAGAAAAATAGTTGTAGTTTCCACCCTGGGATATGATGGTGTAGGGGGGTGTAGGGGGGTGTAGGGGGTGGAGTGGTGTGGTGTAGGGGTGTGCTATAGGGTGGTGGTGTTGGGGTTGTGGTGGTGTTGGGTGGTGGTGGTGTTGGGGTGGTGGTGGTGTTGGGGTGGTGGTAGTGGTGATAGGGGGAAACTGGTGGTGTAGTGGTGGTAATGGTGATGTTGATGATAGTGGTGGTGGTGGTTATGATGAAGGAGCATCGCCAGGACCCTCCAGCAATACCATGTCATTTAATTTTGTTTTTGTGGGTGTAATTATCTTTGGCTGCCTCGTCGTCATTAAAGTCTCGCCTTCCACTAATAATTTCTCCGTTATTTTGGTGTTTCTTATCACCATCATCATCATCATCATCATCATCACCATCACAATAACCCATTATTATTACCTACCACCACCACCAACAGCATCACCAACACCACTACCACACACCACCACCAACACCCACCACCAACACCATCACCACTCACCTACCACCACCACACAACACCACTACCAACACCACCCTCACCTACCACCAACACCAACACCATCACCAACACCACCTCACCTACCACCCCTTCCACCACTTTTTTGACAAATTCACCACAAAATAGTACAATGGTCAGCTCTGTGGTGGTACTTTCATACTATGTTATGCTGTTAGACACGGGTTGTAGAGATGAGATTTTTTTGTGTGTGTGATTTACGACTAAAGGATAAATCTAAAACGAGAACCAGTTAGAATTTTGTTCTTTTTCTGGAGAGAGAGAGAGAGAGAGAGAGAGAGAGAGAGAGAGAGAGATAAGAATAAAAACAACAACTAAACAAGAAGAAACAATAGTAATCAAAACAAAAGCAAAACAACAACTGCTTCAAGTAATTCTGCCGGCAGCACTGGAAGCACCCAAGCAGCACTTAACAAAAGCATCAACAAGAAAAAAAGAATAATTTGAAGCAGCACTCAAAAGCACCAATAACAGCAAGAAATGAAGTAACACAACTCAGTAGTATTTAAAGGAGCAACACCAAAAGGAACAGGCGACAACAGGAACAGATAACAACTCTGGATGAATGGTGTAGCAGGCAAGCAGGCAAGCAGGCAGGTAGGTAGGCAGGCAGCAGGAGATTCTAGAGTCAGAAGAGGCTAAGGTCCCCCTCCTCCCTCCCCTCCCCCGGTCACAACCAACAACATACCCTCCTTGACGCCTGAGCTAATCCTCTACATATACATAAGCCGTCCAGGACAAACAAGAAAACAAGGACGCAGCGGCCACCTACCTGCGCCCCCCCCCCACCTATACCTGAAGAGGGTTCAGGAGGCCTTTTTCTACCCTAGCAACTCGGTTAGAACGGTCTACCTGGGATATACCTGGAGAGGGTTCAAAGGCTCTTTTCTCTTTCCCTCTCCTCTCCCTCTCTCTCCACCCCTCTCCTCTCCCTCTCTCTCCACCCCTCTCCTGTCCCTCTCTCTCCACCCCTCACCCTCTCTCCACCCCTCTCCTCCCCCAGCAGGTCTGTCAGAGAATACAATATTGACATCTGAGGTCGTGGCTTTTTTTAACATGTTCCCAGCAGATTGACAACATATCCCTGAGACCAGAGAAGTGGAGAAAAGATCTTCACAGAGTTTCTCCATAAAGGTTTCTGATCCACCAAAGGTCAACAAATAAAGGTTTACAAATGCCAAACATGAACAGTCTAGCTGATCAAGGGTACAAATACCTTATTAAAATATTATTCTAGTAAATAGCTTCCCGAGGATCCATCTACGAGTACAATATTCACCCCGAGTATCTCAAACTTGTAAAATAAAATGATCCGGGTAAATATTTACATAATGCCGTAAAAGTTCTGGGAAGTATGGAGCAATTTACGAGTCATATAAGCAAAACTTCCAGAAAATACCCACAAACTCGCTGGTATTATTTAGCTAAAAAAAATTGGTACAGACATGATAACTAAGACAAAGGTATAAATACTGGCATTATCCAGGTAAGGAATGACTACAGCATTTATTTGGCATCTGTACATCGTCCAAAAATTCTCGTACAGGTCCAGGAGTCAATGAGATACAACCCGTGGTAAGTAGAGTGAGCCAGTGATGGGGCCTGCCAAGACTTTACAAGGTGGTGGTGAAGGTAGTGGTGGGGAAGATGATGGTGTTGGTAGTGGTGGGGAAGATGATGGTGTTGGTAGTGGTGGGGAAGATGATGGTGTTGGTAATGGTGATAAGGAAGCTGTTGTTGGTGGTGGTGACAAGGTAGCCTCCGCTCTTAAAGATTCTGAAGGCAGGCCGTCTGGCCCGGCTCTTTTGTTGTTTTCGATGCCCTTGACAGCCCGAAGGGTCTCAGAAAACTCTGGTGCTGCATCGAGTTCTGCGGCCGGGGCAACTCTGGGATGCCCTTGACAGCCCGAAGGGTCTCAGAAAACTCTGGTGCTGCATCGAGTTCTGCGGCCGGGGCAACTCTGGGATGGTGTCTAAAATGTAAAGCTCCATTGGTTGAGTTTTTTTTGTCTGGAGGTCGTAATGGCACTTGGGGACGGATTTCGAGCCTCATCTAAAAGAGGATTTGGTATGTTCGGTGGAGCATTCTGCACCTCTCACGGCCTGAGTTTGGAGAACTTCTCGCTGGTCACGTTGCTTGACAATGATGGAGTCAAGTAGGTGCCTGTGATTCGACCTTGGGTGCATCCAGGAAGTTTTGTGCTCGATTTTAAGTCGAAATAAAATATTGGTCACGACTAAATTACTGCTCATGTTGCCGATGCCATGGCGGCCTAGAATGCCGTGAGAGTCTGTACCGACTCTTGCATTGAAGTCACCGAGGATTATGACCAACGTGGTTCTGATCACCAAGCTCTGGTGGCAAGAGCACACTCAAGACGACCTTCAGGTGACCAGGGAATTGCCAGAGCTTCAGTCTGTCGAAGTCTGACTGACGCGGGTCACCCAACCGCGGCTTTGTGTAGGACTGTAGGGTGAGCTCCCCGACAGACGTATGTCCTCCCGGTCTAATCCACAAGGCAATAGGAGTTTGCTGTGGTTAGTAGGCATCAGGGTGTGTCCACACGCCGGTGGGCCTGCACGCTGTACTTCTGGGGCCCACTGCTGCTCTGAAATCCCCTACAGAATTTGCCTGGGGTCGCAAGACACCCAGTTACCGTGCGTTGCGATGGGAAGGCACTGAAGGGTCTTGGTGATGGAGAGCCTGTGTGCCGGCAGGGGAGGGACTTACGCACTCTGCTCTCCTCTTTCATCACAAGAGCTAGCCGGCAGCAGTAGCTGAATGCTTACGAGTACCAAGCAGAGCTGCACCTTAACACTAATTTAACGGTACCGCACTAGACGCATCACACCACCCTGTGGGCACCCAAACATCTCTCTCATACCACCACTCTTATTCTTCCTGCTATGCACTTGACTTCTCCATCTACTCTCCCTCCGAGCAGCTTCTCCCATTTATTTCTCCCTATTCTCTTTCTCATAATCCTCCCTTTAACCATCCTCCTCCCTCACCCTTCCAGTCCTCCCTTTCCCTCACTACTACCGTTTTCATTATCGTCCTCACTCGCCCCCTTTCCACCCTCTTCTCTTATTCTAAACATTCCATCCAGTTCCCCCTTTACATTTTTTGTTCTAAACCCTCCTTCCAATTCCCCTTATATTCCCCCTCTCCCCTTCTCATCAGTCTCTCCCTTTTCCCCTCCCATCCATACAACCCAAAGAAAAAAATGAAGAGAAATGAAATACATGCACACATGATAAAGAGATAATAAGGACTCTTGAGGATAAAACCGTGCAAGACGTTTCATATTGGTAAGAGAATAACACCACATTTTCTTCAGAGACGGACGACGACGCTTCCTCCCAGATACAAAACATCACCAGCACAAATTTCTGGTTCAAAGGTGTTTACAGGCAGGAGAGCTTTGTTGAGGACGAGCGCTGAGAAGGATGGAATCGCATGGAAGGGGGGGAGGAGGGGGGTAGAAAAGATGTGGGCCGAGGGTAGAATGGTCTGGGGACATGTGTGGGACCATAGGGTGGTGTGAGGGAAGGGGGGTTAGAGGGGGGTGGGGGGGATTAGAGGGTGTTTTTCTCCTTTCCTTAAGAGTGACAACCAGATCAACCAGGTTGCTTAAACACGATTCATCAGACTCTGCTGACGAAGAACACGCCTTAGGAACTCTCTGACATGGTGCCTCTGTAAAAACACTTAAATAACTACAACATAACTCTTACACCCACTAGCTAAAAAAAAAAAAAAAAAATCAAAGAAGACCAGCAAGGCTGCCCTCCCACTCTAAAAAAAGAAAATTATACCAGAAGACAATTGAGGCCAAAACAGGTTAAACAAAAGACCATCTGACAAAAAACCCAGGAGTGTGAGCCAGTACAAGCCGGGTGCTCCTTCTGAAGGGCGTCTCTCCCTCCCCCTGGCAAGTCTATCCCTCCCCCTCCACCTGGCCAATCTCCCCCTCCCACCCCCTGGCCAAGTCAACAAGTCGGGAGTGACCACTTGGGGGAGGCGAGTGGCCAGGCGAGTGTGTGTGTGTCGAGGAGGAGGTGGAGGAGGAGGTCCCCACACACACTAACACCCCCACCCACAGAGGACAGCTCAACCAGTGTCCACTCTTTACTACCATGCATCTGTTTTGGTCTGTCATCTCTTTCTTTATCTCAATTAATATAATTTTTCATTTTTTTTACTTTCTTTCTCATTCATATAGTTTCCCTGTCCACTTTCTTCCCGCGTATTTGTTCATTTTATCCCCATTTTCTTCCTCACATAATACGTTTTTTGTCCACTTTCCTCCCCCACCTTTTTTCCCCCATGCAATTCATATTCAAACACCACTTTCTTCCCCACCTAAATCACTTTCTTTTATTATTTTCACTTTCTAATACGACTAATCTTATTTCTCTTTATTTTTTTACTATTTCAACTTTATACCGCTGCATTTTTCTCTTCTATATAACAGGATAGATATTTTTCCTCCGGGTTTCACTTTCTGTTGGCATATTAGACTGTAAATAACCCAGTGTCTTCTGTTCCACTTATTTTAACACAAAATCTGTCGAGGGAAAAAAAATAAACTTTGACTCGGTTTTATTAAATTGTGTGTTTGGTCTTCGATATATTTTGGCATAATTTTTGTTTTTATTATTATTAAAGAAAAAGACAGAAATGAAAGCTCTCTCTCTCTCTCTCTCTCTCTCTCTCTCTCTCTCTCTCTTTGGTAATTCTGGGTGGTGTCTTTATGGCTCTGTGACTTAACACCATCTAAGGAGGTACACTGGTAGCTCTATGACTCTATATTCTGTCTCTGTGTGCCATAGAGAGACAGATACAGAGCCTAGAGTCTATGGTGTATCTGTTTCCTTCCTGGTAAATAGGTTGAGAACCAGCCTCTAAATGTCACCCTACCACACTGAATAGTTTCCCCTAAACTAAAAGACCCGGTAGACTTGATGACCTGACTCGACCTGACCTCCCCCTCCATGACCATCCCATCCACCTTGGGTTAACTACACCAGAGTAAAAAGAGGAATACCAACAGGTCAAAGGGCATTTCAACGTACCACTTCGCTCACCCCAAATCGTTCACCAGGTCAGAGGTCATTCATTCCCTTGATACCCAAGATCAAAGTTACCTTTCTTAACCAATTAGATTAAAGTTATCTCCTCTTGTTAACTAGTTAGGTCAAAGTTCAATTACAGGAAATATGGACGGATCCAGGGCTTCCAGGCACCTCGTGATTACGTCTCTCAACCACCTTGTAACTCAGAGCTGGATGGTACTTAAGTGGGACATCATTACGGCTTTAACGAACCGCTAACAACAGCAACTTATCCTAGTGTGATTATCCTCCTCAGTTTGCTTAACCACTGAGAGCAAACGTGGAGGATCTACTTCTAAAACTCTCTAAACCAAGACCCGGATCAAGCCCTAGCCAGGATCATCCCAGGGTTTAGTTATAATACCCAGGAAATATATAAAACCTCCCATGCATGACCTGTATCTATCGCACGGCTGGCTGGACAACCTCAATACCCATACACAGGTCCTGGTGGTGGTAGAGGTGGTGGTGGTGGTGGTGGTAGAGGTTTGTGATGGTGTTGGAAGAGGTGGTGGTAGAGGCGATGGGGTGTGGGTGGTGGTAGAGGTGGTGATGGTGGTAGTGGTGGTGATGGTGGTAGTGGTGGAAGAGGTGGTGGTGATGGTGGAAGTGCTGGTAGTATTAACAGTAGTAGTAGTAGTAGTTGTGGTAGTAGTGGTACTGGTGGTGGTCGAAGGGACAAAATCCTAAGGCAATGGAGTATTAAAAATCCTTAAGCCTCCAAAAGGACGGTAAGAAGGATGTACCTTTAGTCCTCGCAGTAGGACTTGAGGATGTCTTGTGTTGTGAGCAAGGAAGACCTACCTATACCCGGTGCTTCACGACCGTTGGCTGCTGAAGGAACCAGAACTAAAAGGTCAGGAACCACAACAAAGACTTCAATAACATCAATCCATCCATCTATTCATCCATCAATCCCTATATATATCTATCCATCAATCCATCCATCTATCTATCCCTCCCCTCTGCCATCTTGGACGATCCTTCTTCATGAGGCTCAATAATCTTGTTGATGCTCTCGATGTCCCTCTCTCTCCTACACTCTCCATCACCTCCCTCACACCCTCCTCCATCCCCTCCCACACACCCTCATCCCCTTCCTCCTACTCTCCATCCCCTCTCCTCCCTCACACCCCCATTCTCCCCCTCATCCCCTTCCTCACACTCTCCATCCCCTCTCCTCCTTCACACCTTCTCCTCCTGTAAGGTCTTCGGGTCCTCAGCCTTTCTCTTGTTCTCAGAGATTCAACGCGAACAGTAATCCCACCTTTCCCCCTCCCAGATCGACGGGATTATGGCTCGTCCGCTGAGAAAATTACACGGCGGCCAGACAGCTGTTGATGCCGCCGGGTGTAGACGGGTAATCATACGGTACCCGAGTCCTCCTCACTCAGGTACACGCGGGTCATTTGCCAGTCTCAGGGGTTCCTCTTAATTGAACACGTTTCAAAGGGGATCATTCGGTTATTTTTCCTTCCTCTGTTTCAAGGCGGTGAGATGGTCGGTCATTATATACTTGTATACTTCAGGCCTGGCCACAGTGATCCCCGTCCTACCTGAGGCAAGTCGGATCACCTGAAAATTCGTCCCTTCAGTATATTTTTACATAAAGATTAACCATTCTATCATTAACCTAGCATAACACTGACCTAGCATAACACTGACCTAGCATAACACTGACCAAACCTAACACTAACCAAACCTAACACTAACCAAACCTAACCTAACCAAACCTAACACTAACCTACCCTACCCTAATCTAACCCAATCCGAGGAGGAGGAGACACGACACACTGACAGGATAAACGCTCCATGCTCCCGGCTTATAGTGAAGATCATAATACAAGAGACAACAACCTAGTCTCTTTACAGCACGAGATAATTGCCTACCATCCCTAACTACCCGAGATTAAACTTGTATATACCATTACTAACTACGCGAGTGACAATTACATGCCATTCCTAACTACCATGACATGTACAGTACCAACAATGTCCTCTTGTGAAAGGGACCAAATAAACGACAAATATTTAATACTTAAATAAAAACACAACTAGAGAGAGAGAGAGAGAGAGAGAGAGAGAGAGAGCTCCTCCTGGTCTCTCTCTCTCTCTCTCTCTCTCTCCTACAAGCCTCGCACACCGCTGGCTTCCACAGCCTTGATTGGCAGCTTCTTACCTGGTCCTTTTCCCCCTCTTTAGGGAAGCACGAAGGCAAATAATTAAGAAGGAAGGGTTACAGGTAAGGGCAGAGGGGAAGTTGAGAAGGGGAGGAGGGAAGTAATTACTGGGACAAGTAAGTGTGTAGAGGAAACACGAGAGAGAGAGAGAGAGAGAGAGAGAGAGAGAGAGAGATACTCAGTAATTACCTCCATTACTCAGCTTGGAGTTGGCACCATCGACTCACCCGACGTGAAAATCAAACGAGAGAAAGAAGGAGAAAGAGAGAGAGAGACATTTCTTTCAATCTGTCGTATTAGTTCCCCTCTTCGCGATAAACATTCATTAAGGGGAAAGAAGAAAGGGAAAAAAATGTTTGGGTGTGAATGAATGGCGGTGTTTCCCCCTCTACAACTTCCCTCCTCGTCAAAAAAAAATGGCCACAGTACACGTTTTCTTATGTACTTTATACTCAACAGGACCGACCGGGCTATTTTTTGTCGTAGTTGTGTTGATGAGGCTCCGTGGAGAGGGCTGCAGGGAGACATTTTATTCAGAGACACTCAAAAGGTCTCTCTCTCTTTTATCTGGACGTCTTTTCACTGACCCGCTGTTGACACTGATTTAGAGCACTAGTGATGGAACCCGTGTTGATGAGTCACCTTTGAAAGTTGTCATTAAAGGCTGCACACCTGACCTGTCACACCTGGGTCTGGCATACACCTGTGTTTGGCGATACACCTGAATCTAACACACACCTGGGTCTGGCTATACACCTGGGTCTGGCACACAAGGCCAAACACTATATCGGCTGCGGCAGACACCCCTGGGAACCCCGAGATGACCAGAGAGACACGGCAAAACACACAAGAAAAATACAGTGGCTGAGGTATTCAGTTACCTGCAGCTGGCCCCAAGGTGAGCAATGAGCATAAGCTAACCCTCATACACAATGGCCAAATGTACTAGTGTTAATAATTCATTGCCTATGTACAATAAGAATAATTCATCGGCCACGTATACTAAAATAAATCAATAGTCAGGTAAATAATAATTCACTGGTAACGTATATTAGACAAATAATTCAATAACAGAGGATGGCCGGCCCAAGGGCCATCTAGGCGTGAATTTGTTTAAGGTGTAGAAGCTGTCGCCAACACAACAACCACACCCTGAGTTAACGAGCTGCATGACCTAGTGTCAAGGAATAGTCAGAGAAGATAGGACAACTCACCAACTGCACTGGCTCACCATTACCCTGGAATACGATCCGCAAATCGATTAACATCCAGGTTCCCAATTACTGCTGGGTAGACAGAGGCAAAATGTCAGGTCAGGTCAGGTCAGGTCAGGTCAGGTCTGGTTTTTCACAGCAACAAAGCTCTGATAATGACCCTTAAATATATCCAAATGATGAATATTACAAAGTCTGTGATTGGCGGAGTCTGACCAATAGACGGATGATGGGTTAAGGAGAAGAAGTAGAAAGAGGAGGGTCATCTAGTGAAGTGGGGGGAACGAAAGAGAGGAAGAGGGACACGAGAGGAGGAGGGACATATACAGTAAGTGGGTTAGGTTACAAGTCTTTCCTCTGACGACACTTCCGGTACAGTCTTTTCCTGTTGGATATAACTTACTTTCTCCTGCTGTGGGTTGGTGTTGGTCCAGGGATTATCAGAGAGTATAACAGAGGTTCAGGACAACCAGCTGTAAGCGATAACAATCCATGCCATATGTTATAAGGGAAGAGGGGGGGGGGGTGTGATAACAACAGCAACCCCATCACGACCATTACCAACAACTACCACCACAACAATTAGTACCACCATTACCAACACCACCACCAACACCACCACCACCACTACTACCATCCCCACCACCATGACTATCGCCACCACTACCACCACCTAACTCACTCACTCACCACTAATCCTTTTTAATTCATTTCGTCCCCATTGCATTCATTTCCTCACATCTTAATTGGCATCTATCAGCTCACACGCGAGAGAACGAACCGAGAGGGAATTATTCGCCACGGTTTGATTACACAGCAGCCAGTAGCCGCATGTTGATGGCTGCCAATCACGCCAACA
The DNA here is from genome assembly GCF_018991925.1 of Homarus americanus. NCBI lineage: Eukaryota > Metazoa > Arthropoda > Malacostraca > Decapoda > Nephropidae > Homarus > Homarus americanus. The sequence goes on from NW_024744578.1 coordinate 275,274, forward strand.
CAGATTAAGACACAGACAGACAGACAAAAACTAGAACTATATACACGAAAGGTACCAAGATGTAGGGGGGAATATAATAACCAACAAACTTCAAAGCAAAATAGATCACTTTTATAGGTACAGGAAGAACTATTTTTGTAGATGATGAAATACTGTTTTTTTTTTCCGGGGGAGAGGAACCATGCAGGAAGACCCATAGCCTCAACTCCTGAAGAACTCCCTGGGGATGACGACGCTAGGTGGTGGCTGATGGAGGCGTCACTGTCCTATTAATACACTCTCTCATGACAGCTATTATCACCGTCAACTCCATCCGCCTCTCATCATTAATCACAACCTCGCTAATGAAACCGTCCACTGACACCCACCCACCACCCACCTACCAGCATCATCACCCTCTAGCGCCACCACCCACCTACCCTACATCACCCTTAAGCATCAGCACCCACCAACCAGCACTATGCACCCCCCCACCCTAGTACCGCCACCCACCCACCAACCAACTACCACCCACCTACTTACCTACCAACACTATCACCACTACCACCACCCTTCTATTACCACCTATCTGCCTACCACCACCCACCTATCACACTACCTACCCTGACTCCATGTCCTCGGATAAACTAACACTGAGAGAGAGAGAGAGAGAGAATATATATAAACAGGTAATTACTCCCCAACCACTTCATTACCCGAGGACAGGTGGGTGGGCGCTGCTACTCACCAGGCCACCCGTCACCCATCCACGTGCCATACGCCTAGTGTTATCACAGTATCAAGATATCACCTGTGGGCTGAACCTTTTTAGATAATTACAGCCAACACCGATTCAGTCAATTACCACCTCTGGCCACATTAGGTTAATTATCACGTCTGCACCGAGGTGTTAATTTTTCAAAGGTAACTAAATTATTACCTTTTTATCGCCTAAGGTCACTGGTACATTAATATTGTTTAGTTAATTATCACTTGATCCCATGATAACTGTGTACAAGTAACTAGCGTATTAATATCACTCTGTGTCTTCGTTAGTGTAATTATTATATATAACTCGGTTTATTAACACTTACCCACCAGTATGTGTGTTTACCAATTAAGTCTGACTGTATAATATAATCGAGTTTTATTCTCATTAATTGGGCAGTTTATTACCAGAGCAACATCAAGGGAAAATGGGCGGCTCAATCCCTGTGTTTATAGGTGGTGATTCGTCGGCTGGGCCCCAGTCTTAATAGGCGTCAATCATAAGAGGCCCCAGATCCAAGAGGCCCCAGTTCCAAGAGGCCCCAGTTCCAAGAGGCCCCAGTTCCAAGAAGCCCCAGTTCCAAGAGGCCTCAGTCCTAAGAGGCCCCAATCCTTTAGAGGGTCCGAATCCTAAGGATACCGATTCCAAATGGGCCCCAATTCTAATAATAAGATTCGGTTAGGTTGGGGCCCATCTGACCTAGACCGCTGTGGCTCCTGTCCAATTCTGTCATCCAACTACATACATAAAATACGAGGTGTAGTAGTAAATTATTATCAGGTAGTCACTTTCGTAAAACTTAGAAAACAAAAACTTAAAACAAAAACAAAAACTTAAAACAAAAACAAAAGCTAGCCATGAAAATATAAATGACAACGCTTAGAACATCACCCACATAAGATATAATATATTTCTGCGTAGCACTATTCAGCATATTGCACATCCTGTGCAATATTGCCTGAATATCTCTTATCCTATCCCCTACATCTAACTCCTTCCTTCCCTTTCCCTAGCACTCACCCAACTGCTCCACTTCTAACTTCATCAGCCCTCCTCCCTTCTCTTTTCCCTCCTTCTTTCTTTTTCCTCTATTCATCTCTGTCCCATCCTTTCCTTCATTCATCCTCACCCTCTCTTCTTCCCACGGTTTCCCTCTCCACCCCCCTCTCTCTTTCTTTCTCTTCTCTTCCCACTTCCCCCCCACTTCCCTCCCTCGTATCCTCACCCCCAATTTCCCCGGAGGGAGAGGGAGAGGGAAGGAAGGGCCATGTAGCAACTTATTAATGCCTTGGGGTCCTGACGAGCAGCGCCTCACAATTTCCTGATATCATTTATTACTGGAGCGAGGCGGGCCGGACGCACTTGTTGACGCATGAGAGACGGGAGATGGGTCACAAATTGTGCGTCCAGGCGTGAAGGAGTCCAGAGTTTTGCCTTATAGATAGTTCAACCTTCCCTCACCCTAGCTTCTACCACCTCGCCCTTTTCTTCTCACTCTCTCTCTCTGTCTCTCCTGTGCCCTCCTCTCTCCTTTCTCCTTCCTTTCTCCCTCCCCTCTTTAAACCCTTGTGTACGGTATCGACCACTGAGTTGAATAAAATCGTCTGGCGTTAGCTACATAGAATAAAAAAAAAAAATAAAGAGTTTAATCACCATCTCCTTCTCCTTTCCATTCTTCCCTTTCTCTTCCCTTTCTTATGCACCTAGGTAGGCTCCTTTTCCCTTAACCTCTCCCTCCTTTCCTGCCTCTCCCCCTACCCCTCTCACCTTTCCTCACCTGATTTTGGAATCTCTGTTACCTGAAGTCATTAATCTATGTATCTCTGCCTATACCTGTAATTTAACTGTAGTTCGGGAATACTGCACCCAGCTTATTTTACCCAATGACGAAACACCGCAAAGCTTAATGGAGGATAGGATAGGATAGGTTCGATTAAACTAAATTAAAATAGATTAGGTTAGGTTTTGTTAGCATTTGGGTGTCTTAACCGTCAAGTGAAATAAGTGGAAATTCGTTTAAATTCATGAGATCCATTTTTGAATTAAGGACCAAAAATACTATTCATAAGAGCAGCATCAAGACCGGACCTTGAACCTACCCCGTACCTCTCTCAGCCACCAGAATCTCCAGCACCTCTCACTCACAATGGGAGAGTTTGGGAGAGGGTGGGAGAGGGATGGTGGGAGAGGGAGGGAGGAAGGTGTGGAGGGAAAGGAGGGATGGGTGGATGGTGGGGGAAGGGAGGGAAGAAGGAATGGTGATAGCAGAAGGGAGGAAAGGATGGTGAGTCAGAGAAGAAAGGTATAGGTGAGAGTGTAGGGGTGAGTGGGACTGAGAGGAAGAGAGGGGGGTAGCCCACTTACATACAGATAAACCCACCCAAAGACCAAATACCATCAGAACCTACAAATCACTTACACAAGTCAACATCACCACAGTCACGCTCCCTTCACTTTGTCAGCGATCACTGATAGGATGGATGAACTCTCAGTGCTACTCACTCCTCTAACACTTTTTACACCCTCAATAAACCCATCACCTCCCACAAAGATACCCGGGTTATGAGTCAACAGCGTGGATGTGTGAACTGTGCTACTCACTCCTCTAACTTTCCACCCCCCCCCACCTCCCTACCAACTTTTAACTGCTGCCAAGAAGAAACTTTTAAATGATTATTTCCTAAACTTTACACCTCCATCTTTGAGGCGAATGTCGTCCTCTTCCAGATGAAAAGTTCTAAAAAGATCACCAGCTTCACCTCCTTGGCTAACCCTTCCTCCCCTTCCTTCCATGCTGAGACTTAAAGAAACTTACACCATTTACTACGACTTATATTGACAGAATAACAATAAAAATAATAATAACTTTAACAATAACAGTAGTAGTAGTAACAGTAGTAGTAGTAGCAGTAGCAGTAGTAGTAATAATAATAATAATAATAATAATAATAATAATAATAATAATAATAGTTCATTACCGTAACCAAGGTAATTATAGCACTAGATTATGGTACGGTTGTCACTGATATATATATTTCCCTGTATTTTCACCTTCATCTGTGCCTATATATTCACTATCTACGTATTCATTCTCTCTATCCCCTTTTCTTTTTCTCCCTCCCTGTCTCTCTTTCCCCTTGTTTTATCCTTTGATTTTCCTTCTCTTTTCTCCTCTTTTTATTCATCTAACTCACCCTTCCTTCCCTTTCCCAGCACTCCCCACTGTCCCTTCAATCATCAGCCCCCTCCCTTCCTTTCCTCCTCTTTTTTTTTCTATTCCTTGTCCCATCCTTTCCTTCAACCACTCTCTTCTTCCCACGGTTTCCCTCTCCACCCCCCTCTCTCTTTCTTTCTCTTCTCTTCCCACTTCCCCCCCACTTCCCTCCCTCGTATCCTCACCCCCAATTTCCCCGGAGGGAGAGGGAGAGGGAAGGAAGGGCCATGTAGCAACTTATTAATGCCTTGGGGTCCTGACGAGCAGCGCCTCACAATTTCCTGATATCATTTATTACTGGAGCGAGGCGGGCCGGACGCACTTGTTGACGCATGAGAGACGGGAGATGGGTCACAAATTGTGCGTCCAGGCGTGAAGGAGTCCAGAGTTTTGCCTTATAGATAGTTCAACCTTCCCTCACCCTAGCTTCTACCACCTCGCCCTTTTCTTCTCACTCTCTCTCTCTGTCTCTCCTGTGCCCTCCTCTCTCCTTTCTCCTTCCTTTCTCCCTCCCCTCTTTAAACCCTTGTGTACGGTATCGACCACTGAGTTGAATAAAATCGTCTGGCGTTAGCTACATAGAATAAAAAAAAAAAATAAAGAGTTTAATCACCATCTCCTTCTCCTTTCCATTCTTCCCTTTCTCTTCCCTTTCTTATGCACCTAGGTAGGCTCCTTTTCCCTTAACCTCTCCCTCCTTTCCTGCCTCTCCCCCTACCCCTCTCACCTTTCCTCACCTGATTTTGGAATCTCTGTTACCTGAAGTCATTAATCTATGTATCTCTGCCTATACCTGTAATTTAACTGTAGTTCGGGAATACTGCACCCAGCTTATTTTACCCAATGACGAAACACCGCAAAGCTTAATGGAGGATAGGATAGGATAGGTTCGATTAAACTAAATTAAAATAGATTAGGTTAGGTTTTGTTAGCATTTGGGTGTCTTAACCGTCAAGTGAAATAAGTGGAAATTCGTTTAAATTCATGAGATCCATTTTTGAATTAAGGACCAAAAATACTATTCATAAGAGCAGCATCAAGACCGGACCTTGAACCTACCCCGTACCTCTCTCAGCCACCAGAATCTCCAGCACCTCTCACTCACAATGGGAGAGTTTGGGAGAGGGTGGGAGAGGGATGGTGGGAGAGGGAGGGAGGAAGGTGTGGAGGGAAAGGAGGGATGGGTGGATGGTGGGGGAAGGGAGGGAAGAAGGAATGGTGATAGCAGAAGGGAGGAAAGGATGGTGAGTCAGAGAAGAAAGGTATAGGTGAGAGTGTAGGGGTGAGTGGGACTGAGAGGAAGAGAGGGGGGTAGCTTATGGAGTGGGAAGGAGAGGAGGGGGGAGAGGGGGTAGGGAGGGATATTGATATTGAAACAGTTTATTTAGCCAGAAAATACAGATACAGAGCTGACAATAACAACAATACTGACCTGGTTTATTCGTTCCTTCCTCTCTTCTTCCTTTATCTTTACTTCCTTCACCGCACGCTCCTCCCTTCCTTCAATCCCCGCCCTCCTTACTCCTCCTTCACTCCCTCTCTAACCTTTCCCAGATGGGGCAACAACACGAGGTGATCAAGGTTAATTAGAACCTTATCATCGTAAACAACACAGGACAGACATTAAGGTCACAGGAGAGGGTCATGGGGGTCACGGATGGGGGCAGAGAGGGGTCACGGATGGGGTCAGGGGTCACTACACACGCTGTAAACGCTTTTGCGCTTCACTTTGCACAGGATGCAAGGGGGGGTGCCTAATAAACTAGCCTCCTCCACGGGGAAAAAAGGTCACGGGAAGGGGTCAGGAGGAGGAGGTCGGGATAGGGTCACAGGGAGAGGTCACGGATGGAGCTCGGTGGAGGTCACGGAAGGGGGTCAGGAGGTCACGGAAGGAGGTCAGGAGGTCACGGAAGAGGGTCAGGGAGGTCACGGGGGGGGAGGTGGTCAGAAGAGGGAGGTAACGGGAGGGAGGTCGTGTAGTGAAGGTCGGGATAAGGGATAAGGTCAAGGTCAAGAGGTTGGGCACTGTAAACGCCTTTGCACTTCACAGGATGCAAGGGGGTGCTCAATAAACTAGCCCACTCACAGGAACAAACTGTAAAAATTGTGTCCAGAGGTCACGGGACATTATAGGTCAATGGAAATGGGAGGTATAAGGTCAAACGGGTCAGGAGTAGGTCGATGGAGAAGGAAGGTATAAAGAGGCAAAACTGTGATTAGTGGATCAATGGAAAGGGCAGATGTATGAGGTGAGGGGAAAGGGGGATAACAAGCCCCCCCCCCCTTACACCCCCTCCTTGTCCTCTCTATCAAGTAGGTCACACGAACGAGAGAGAGAGAGAGAGAGAGAGAGAGAGAGAGAGAGAGAGAGAGAGAATTAATCTCCTTATCACCCAGCTCCTCTAAATATAGCGACGGCCGGAGTTTTTAATCTTATTATCATTCATCATCTCTCGGTTCCATTTATTTTCTTGGTGGAATTCATCTTTTTCGACGGCCAATTTCTTCTCCTGTCAGCCACTGTTTCTTTTCTCCTGTTGTTGCCTGGTCACATCACCTGTTGTTGCCTGGCCAAATCACCTGTTGTTGCCTGGCCACATCACCTGTTGTTGCCTGGCCACATCACCTGTTGTTGCCTGGCCACATCACCTGTTGTTGTCTGGCCACATCATTGATTGACGCCTGGCCACACTACCAATTTATTACTGGTACATTCCCACTACCAACTTTCGCCCTACCAACATTCCTACTACCAACATTCCCACTACCAACTTTCCCCCTACCAACATTCCTATTACCAACATTCCTACTACCAACATTCCCCCTACCAACATTCCCACTACCAACATTCCCACTACCAACATTCCCACTACCAAAATTCCTACTACCAACATTCTCACTACCAACTTTCCCTACCAACATTCCTATTATCAACATTCCTACTACCAACTTTCCCTACCAACATTCCTATTACCAACATTCCTACTACCAACATTCCCTCTACCAACATTCCCAACATTCCTACTACCAACATTCCCACTACCAACATTCCCACTACTAACTTTCCCACTACCAACATTCCCACTACCAACATTCCCACTACCAACATTCCTACTACCAACATTCCCACTACCAACATTCCCACTACCAACATTCCCACTACCAACATTCCCACTACCAACATTCCCACTACCAACATTCCCACTACCAACATTCCCACTACCAACATTCCCACTACCAACATTCCCACTACAGGCAGGCCAGAGGATTAAGCAAAAGCACCTACCATTTACTCCCTTAGGTCCATTTTTACAGCGTGAGAACAACATTACGACTTTGCTAATTACACACACCACTTATAGCAAACTAACAAGGGGAACGAGAAGGAAGAGGAGGAAGGAAGGGGAAAGAGGAAGAGAAGGATGTGGAAAGAGGAAGAGAAGGAGGGAAAAGAGGAAGAGGAGGAGAATGAAGAAGAGGATGAAGAAGAAGAAGCGAAGGAAGGGGTAATAGGAGGAAGAGGAAAGAAAATAAAGAGAAGGAAGAGGTAAGAGAAGAGGAAAAAGGAAGGGAAAGAGAAAAAAAACAAGGTAATTAATGGCTATCTCCTTGTGGCCAAATTATCAAAAAAATTAAACAGTTGTAGTGAATAAAAGTGAAAAAGTAAAAAAAAAAAAAAAAAGGAAAAAAAAAGTTTCCAAAAAATTACATTTCCAGGTCACTAACTTAGAGCAACGGGACTGACTAATTCTCCCAGGACCTGTTTATCTGTTGTTGTTGTTGTGTGTGTGTGTGTGTGTGTGTGTGGGTGTGTGTTATATAAAGCTACGGGACAAAGATAGCGGCATAAATATCCACCGCAGAGAACGTTTGACTTTATGGCAACAAGATACCTTCTCTTTATCCCGATTTATGGAGGAAAATGACTTATGAATCCTTGAGAATCATATAAAGTCGTGTTTTATCTTCACCGTGTTTGTGTGTGTGTGTGTGTGTGTGTGTGTGTGTGTGTGTGTGTGTGTTTGTGTTTTAAGCTTCTGGAATGAACAAAACTGCACTGAGGCGAACGAAGACAAAACTAAGATGTGTTCTGTTAATGTGAATGTGAAATGACACGTGGTTTGAGAATCGTTGTTGTGGTGGTGGTGGTGAAGGTGGTGGTGGGGGTGGTGAAGGTGGTGGTGGGGGTGGTGGGGGTGGTGGTATTCTTCCATACACACCATCACCGTCACCATCACCACCATTATCATCACTACCATCACCACCGTCACCACCAACAGGACGCTCCCCATGTCTTTCAACAACACTAGCTAGGACGTTCAAGAGCACCACGGTCTCAAAACATCTCCAAACGACTTTCCTCCCTGTCTCTTTCACTTCCTGTCTCTCTCACGTCTCATCTGCTTCTCGTTTATCCCATCTCTCTCCTTATTCTCGTTTCTTAATGATCCTTCCTCGCCCTAACCCTTCCTCCCTGTTTCTATTTCTCTCCGCCTTATTCTCCCACGCCTCCATTTCTCGCCTTATTCACTACCTTCCATTTCATCTTTCTCTAATTTTCTTGACTACTTTCCTTTTCTCATCCCATTTCTTCCCTCCCTTCCAATCTGTCCTTCTCTCCCTTCCCTTCAATCCCTCCCTCCCTCCCTCCCTCCCACAAAATACGGTAGCAGACTCCGGCAATTGTTTAAAGTGAGCTGTTACTTGCAGGCATCACCGCGGTGTCTGGAATCCCAATACTCAAACTCCATTGAATTTACTGCAACAAAGGAGGTGCTTACAGGAGAGGAGGGGAGGGGAGAGAGGAGGGGAAGGGAGAGAGGGGAGGGGAGGGGGAGGAGGGGACAGAGGAAAGAAGAGGAAGGGAGAGGGAGGAAGAGGGGAGGAGGGGGAGTGGAGAGGAAAGAGAGGGGAGAGAGAGGGAGAGGGAGGGAGAGAGGAGAAAGGAGGAGAGAGGAAAGGAGGAGGGGAGAGAGGAAAGGAGAGGAGGAGAGAGGAAAGGAGGAGGGGAGAGAGGAAAGGAGAGGAAGGGAGAGAGGAAAGAAGGAGGGGAGAGAGGAGAGGGGGGAGTAAAGGGAGGGAGGAGGAGAAAGAGGAAGAATGAAGGAATAGGCTCCTCCACCACCATCATCATCATCCTAAAGTCACCATTCCCCCTCTACCAATATCACACAATCATCACATCATCACCACCACACAATCATCACCTCTCCACCACCACCTCACCACCACCACCACACAATCATCACCTCTCCACCACCACTTCACCACTACCACCACACAAGCATCACCTATCCACCACCACCTCATCACCACATAATCATCACCTCTCCACCACCACCACCACACAATCATCATCTCTCCACCACCACCTCTACCACACAATCACCAACAAATACCTCCAGTGAACCATTTAAGCCAGACAAGAGGGTCGTTCAGAAGTGATCATTACCCAGGACTTAACTTAATAAAGGTTCAGTCTGAATAAAACAACCCACTCCCGGCTGGTAACGACTGGCCTAAGCCCCTCTCATTTGTCCTTAATGGAGCTGGTGATCATGCTAGCAAAATCACCTTCATTTCTGGAATCATCATCATCATCATCATCATCATCATCATTCCAGAGAAGATTTTTATAAGGATCATCATCATCATAGCTCCAGTAAAGTCGTCAACATTTTAATTATCGTTCTTCCAAGGAATTTATCATCATTCTATGGAAAAATAATACATATTCTGAGTCTCTAAGGTATCATTCTCCCAGAGTAGTCATTAACATAAGTTAGCAACAGCACACTACACTTTACGTAACCTTGTCAGCTTGCGATCCACTAACACCCACAACCACGATAAGCCCAGGTAACTAGATGTCTCCCAGCCCAGGTAACTAGATGTCTCCCAGCCCAGGTAACTAGATGTCTCCCAGCCCAGGTAACTAGATGTCTCCCAGCCCAGGTAACTAGATGTCTCCCAGTCCAGGTAACTACAGTAGATGTCTCCCAGTCCAGGTAACTACAGTAGATGTCTCCCAGTCCAGGTAACAAGAGAGACTTCCAGGTGGCAAACTTGGCGGGTGGGAGGACTGGCAAGGTCTTGGGGGGTAGATAGTGGTGGGTGGCAGGGGGGAGTGTGGGTGGCAGGGTGGTGGGTGGCAGGGGGAGTGGTGGCAGTGGCAGGGTAGGGGTGGTGGGTGGCAGGAGGCAGTAACCGTCCATTGCCCAGGAGTTCACTAACCTGCTCCAGTGGGCCCCCAGGGAGGTCATCACCACATACCTCCAATTGCTTAATGGAAACTTGATCACGTCACAGTGCCATACGTCTCACCCATACACCTACACCTGGGGGCTGAGGAAAACAAAAATGTCCATTCTGTCCGCTGGGATTTTGTCCGCTGGGATTTTGTCCGACTACTGATTCCCTTAAATACTAATGTAGAGGAATAAGAACCACCCCAGCCACACATCCACCCAGCCACACATCCACCCACCCACATATTTTCCACGTACAGGTATACCTAATTGCCATAAAACATCACCAAGTATAGATGTGTTGCCTCTTCTTCCCCCTCTCTTCTCCACCCTCCCTCCTTTCCTCCCCACCACCCTCCTCCCCTCCCCACCACCCTCATCTCAACAACTACCACCAAGAAACTAATTATCCAACTTGTTTGCAGTCGGTACACAACAAGCTCGTGGTGCCTGAACGACTCCCCCCCTCCTCCCTGCTTCTTGCCTTGGCTCAACACTTAACGGGGACAACGCTAAGTCAAGTTGCTGCTGAGGGAGTGAAGATAATTTACTCGTATGTTAAAGAAATACGGGACTAACCAAAGGATTTGTCCCTCCCTCACCACCAACTGATGAGTGAACACCCTAACGTTACTTGGGTTAAGGTAGGGTAGGGTAGGTTAAGGTAGGGTAGGGTAGGTTAAGGTAGGGTAGGGTAGGTGAAGGATGTTTAATCATCAGGTGAAATAAACTGGGGTGCCTAATCATCAGCCGTACCTGTATCTTTACCTGTACCCGAATAACAACAACAACAACAACAACAACAACAACAACAACAATAATAATAACAACAATTATTTCCCCAGGACCAAAAAAATAAAAAAATAAACACCACACCTGCCAAAATACGACACACCTGCCAAAATACGACACACCTGCCAAAGTCAACACTAAAATAAATATAAGACCGAGCGAGCCAGCCAGTGACACCTTCAGAGGCAACATAAACTCGAGGAGAATTGGACAAATTAAAGGTCTAGAGAATCGGAAATCACATTAGAGCAGAGAGTAAACAGGGTTGTGAAGGCCAGAACTGTATTACCTCAAACCGGGTTACATATTAGGTTAGTTTCACACAAGAGACCAGATGATTGTCCGTCCGGGTTCAGGTATACTGTACGTCTCTCTCTCTCTCTCTCTCTCTCTCTCTCTCTCTCAATTCTTCATTCATTCGTTTTTAATTTTTGTTTTATTTGCTTTAATTTTATTTCATCTGATTTTCATTTTTCTTGCTCTTGTAGGTAATAAATTAAGGTATTCACTATAGCGATTGTGTTCACTATAGCGGTTATTATCTAGCGGTGGTGTTCACTATAGCAGTTATTATCTAGGGGTGGTGTTCACTATAGCGGTTATTATCTAGCGGTGGTGTTCACTATAGCGGTTATTATCTAGCGGTGGTGTTCACTATAGCAGTTATTATCTAGGGGTGGTGTTCACTATAGCGGTTATTATCTAGCGGTGGTGTTCGCTATAGCGGTTATTATCTAGCGGTGGTGTTCACTATAACGGTTACTATAAGGCGTAGTTGGCTGCTGGTTCCACTTATCGAATACCTATCGCCCTCATGTCCACCACAATAACAAAATAATAACAATAATCATACCGTTAACTCCTGACTGACACTCATACAAAGATAACAAGACGCATCTGGCAACAGTTTAATTGTAATAATAACCTTTCAGATATATAAGAAAATAACACTAAGACTGTTATTACCTGTACAAAGAGGTCATTGGAGGTTGTAAATAGAGGCCATTGGAGGTTGTAAATAGAGGCCTTTGGAGGTTGTAAATAAAGGCTTTTTTTTTACTCTTGTTTGTGAGTCAGATCAAAATTAGGGTTAAAATTGTTTCAGTAATTTTTCTTGTTGTTGTTACGAGGAAATAACTTTTTATTTTATCTAATATATTGGAGTATTTAAGTCATAGGTAAACATCGAGGAGGAACATCAAAAGATTTTACTGTTTAATTAGTGCAATGTTGTTTTTAATGGCACCTGTGCTTACAACACCTTAAATTAAATGATTTTTTCCCCCGTCGGAGAAATGTGAAATATATTTACGTTTCGAACAATAATCCCCAAAAAAAAAAAAAATATTAAATAAATAAAAATTGAGGACAGTCATCGCTTTCCCTTACTTTTGTGTTGGCGGGAAAAACCAATTGCGCGCCAAATTCACCTTCCCGCGCTTTTTCTTTGGCGGGAAAACCTGATGCCCGGGAAATTACCGAGTTGCCTGCCGCTTCCCGCTCACTAATCTTCACCCCATCGCGTCCGCCTCAACCTACCACTACCACCTCCTTAACACTCCCTAAACACCTCCTTACAAGGGGATTCTCGGCTTTATGGCCCACGGAGGCTTAGAGATATCCTGCCCCCGATACCTGGCAATTAACCGGGGTCTGATTACTTCCTTTTGTAGTTCAGCATCTTTGTCCGAAAACTTCTGATGAAGATTCATTAATAATTAGAATTTGAAAGATGAGGGAAAAAAGCTGCCGTAAGGATTTTTTTTTAATCCTCTGATCATTAACCTTGAATTCTTTCCTCACCATGCAAGAGAACGAGAGAAGAGAAGAGAGAGAGAGAGAGAGTTAGTACGTTCATTATCTCTTACTTACCTTCATGGTCTCCAGCGTCAGATAGAGAAACCTGCATACGATTGCCTCAACTCACCTGTAAAAAAGAAAATAAAGACATGTTAGTATTACTATATTGACACTTACAAAAGGTCCTACAGAACACACACACACACACACACACACACACACACACACACACACACTTACTTCCCTTTCCGTCTCGTTCCTTATCACCACCTACCCTCTCCCTCCCTCCCCTCACACATTACCTTTCCCTTTACTTCTGTTCTAACCCCCACCCTCCTACTCCTCCTTACTCACCTTACCTTCACTCTCCAATTATCCATCCTTACACAATTTTCACCTGTCCCCCTCCCACCAACATTAATCATATCCACACTACCTTCTAATCAAACCATTACGCCTTATTACTCTTTCCCGTCAACCCCCTTCCTTCCCTAGTGACTTACTGCCCTCACCCTATTCCAAAATTGCCCATTTACCCTCCAGAGCCCGAAATTGGCCCTTCCATATTTGTTCAACTTTACTACCGTGTGTAACTTTTCTTGGGGGATTTTCTAGTCTTCAGTTAACCTTTGTAAGTCTTGCATTATCACATTTACGGTCAAAATTACCATCTAAATTACCTTCCCGTTTATATGATTAAAATTACCTGCCTTCTATGGGACCTTAATTACTTCCACGTGTATATGACCTGAGTTACCTTTCTTTTACCTGGACATTATTAAACAAGGTCCTTTCATCCTCCATCTATCTGGTTAAGTGACTCGCCTCCCTGTCCTGCAAGTCCTGTGTAGGTCTTGTTACGAGTCCTACTAAAAGACTCTCTGTGATTCACTCCTTAATCCGTTGAGTAGCTGACCCTTAATTATCTCCCCCCCCCCCACCTACAGGTAAATGCTTAAATGACATTTCATCATCAGGAACGTCTTGTAGTCTACCCCCCTTCAGGAACGTCTTGTAGTCTACCCCCTTCAGGAACGTCTTGTAGTCTACCTCCCTTCAGGAACGTCTTGTAGTCTACCCCCCTTCAGGAACGTCTTGTAGTCTACCCCCCTTCAGGAATGTACTGAATTCTTAACCCCCTTCATGAACGTATTAACTCTAGCCCCTTCAGGAACGTCCTAAACGAGATGATAACAGAAGGAGCAGGAGAATAAATTAGAAAATTAGAAAATAAAATGGAGGAGAATGAAATGAAAGAAGAACAGGAGGAGGAAGAATATGATTTGAAAGGAAGAGAGGAAGGTTGGAGAGAAAAGAAAGAATAAGAAGACAACGACAAAGATTTAAAAGAAGGGGTTAGAAGAAGGAGGAGGAGGAGAGTACGAGAAAGACGAAGGAATTTTGAGAGAGAGAGAGAGAGAGATAAGGAGGAAGATGAAGAGAAAAAAACAGGAGGGGGAATGATCTCTTGAGAGGAGAAGGAGGAGGAGGAGAAGGAGGAGGAAGAGGAGGGCAAGGACTAAGGACAGAGAGGGGGGGGGTCCTTAAGATCCTACCCAACACTACAAGGACTCAACGAACCATTTTATCAGCGTCAACCATCCTTACTCCACACTCTCCTGATAATCCTTAGTGCCCCGTCCATCCTACACCATCCTTACTCCACACCCTCCTCATAGCCTAGGTAATGCCACGTCTCTCTCTCTCTCTCTCTCTCTCTCTCTCTCTCTCTCTCTCTCTCTCTCTCTCTCAACAAAAACAAAAACAGATCCACAGGGACAACCAGCAACAAGAAGTAACAACAATCTAACAACCATTAATTACAGTTCTTACTCACATTAGTCATTAAGGTCAATCAATCACAGTCCGCATCACTAAGGTCGAGGATGTGGCTATAAAACAACATGATCGTCGCTCTTATGTATCTCTGAGGACGTCGGGGCCACTACCAAGCTAAACCAATGTAAACTTGTAAGACGATTTGACTATCTATCTATCTATCTATCTATCTATCTACATCTGGTTGCAGTAGATACGGGTCACAGTTCTATAGGACCCTAACCTAACCTAACCTAACCTAACCTAACCTAACCATACCATTAGGATTAGGGTCCATTCAGATTAGGGCCCCCCAATGCTAATGAAGAGGAATTGAGGCCGACGAGACCTAACGAGGACGAGACCCAACGAGGACGAGACCCAACGAGGACGAGACCCAACGAGGACGAGACCCAACGAAGACGAGACCCAACGAAGACGAGACCCAACGAGGACGAGACCCAACGAGGACAAGACCCAACGAGGACGAGACCCAACGAGGACAAGACCCAACGAGGACAAGACCCAGCGAGGACGAGACCCAACGAGAACGAGACCACATCTTAACTGTTCCATTACGTCTAAAGGTTTCTCAAGAGTACAGAATGCTAAAACGTTATATAATCTTGTATTTACGTTGTTCTCGTAACCGGAGATAAGAGAACGTATCCCCTTACAACCTGAGAGTCTTGGATATAAAGTTAGCAAACCAATCTTAATGTGCCAGGTCCTGAGAAGCCTAAGACAAGACTCTCCAGGACTCTTCCAAGACTTTCCAACACCTCCAAGACTCTCCAAAACTCCCCGAAGATTCTCCAAGACTCTCCCAAGACTTTCCAACTCTCCAAGACTTCAAGAATCTTCAAGACTCTCCAAACACTTTCCAAACACTTTCCAAGACTCTCCAAGATTCTCCAAACACTTTCCAAAGACATTCCAAGACTTTCAAAAGACTCTCCAAGACTCTCCCAAGAATCTCCAAGAATTTCCAAGACTCCAAGGACTCTCCAAGACTCATAACTTCGAATTTTTTCTCCTAAATGGAAATCAAGAGGCTTCTTACTTACGGCTTGCTTATTTAAACAACAACACCAAGATGACGGCTAAAAATGATGACTAAATTGCACCGGAACTCGACCGTAATTAGATGTGTCTTATTATCCTCAATTAAGGGGAGGGGGAACGTGGATGAGGGGGCAGGGGGGAGAGGAGGAACGGGGGACCAGGGGATGAGAGAGACCAGAGGATGAGGGAGAAAGGGAGGGGAGAGGAGGAACGGGGGACCAGGGGATGAGAGAGACCAGAGGATGAGGGAGAAAGGGAGGGGGAACGGGATGACGGGGGAAGGGGGGAAAAGAGGGGGAGGTTGACTTCTGAAGTTTAGTGAATCAGGGGCCACCCACCGAGACCTCGTACCACCATAGCCACCATCCCTACCACACCACCATAACCACCATCCCTACCACACCACCATAACCACCATCCCTACCACACCACCATAACCACCATCCCCTCCACCAAAACCACCATCCCCTCCACCTCAATTAACGATGGAATTGGCCAGTCTATTGTGCCACCCAAGTAGTTTATTGTGCTGGTGCCTTGTGGTTGAATGACTGTCTAAAGATGATGGTGATATTGCCTTTCCATCCTCCTCCTCCTCCTCCTCCTCCTACTACTACCACTATTACTATTAAAACATAACTGTATATTCAGCAAGAGAGTAAATTAAGATATAAAGCGAGCCACAAGGACAATATTGACATAACTGAGCCAAGTGAGAGCCTGAACACTCTGGGTGGCATTTGATAAATACTTCACATTTATCCCAAGAAAATTATTATATAACATTTAGTATCATCTGGATTACGACACGTTAAATGGTGCTGGAATACAATAGATTATTACACTACTACTACTACTACTACTACTACTACTACTACTACTACTACTACTACTACTACTAATACTACTACTACTACTACTACTACTAATACTACTACTACTACTACTACTACTGATACTGCTATAACTGACATCCTCAAACATTTATCAACCAATACACTACAACCTTTACAAACACAGCCACACCCTAAAACACACACACACACATATATATACACACACACACACACACACACACACACATACACACACACACACACACACACACGACCCTGTACACCTCAATCTTCACAAAGGAACAAGAGACACTAGACAGTCTTCCTCAACTCATTAGTATACAGAGCAAATTTACAGGAAAAGAATACAAGGGTTCACACACACACTCGATTTCTTTTTCTCACCGATTCAGAGGGTCTTAAAAGGATCCACTTCTTGGGTTCATTTTCACACCCAAGGCTGATTTAAAGTTGATTATAGTCAGAGACGCCAGAGTAATAACAAACTATTGGAGTCAAAGGCTTTTTCTTCTTCATATTGGTATAATTTCTTCAGTACTTATGATAGCTTATACCGATGATCATTGTCTTATTTCATCTTCTTTCTGAATTATCTGAAGATTAGGCACCCTAACCTAACCTAACTTAACCTCCCTAAGGGTAATCCAATTCTAGGTCCTGAATCGTTTCCAGTACTGTGTGTTTATGGGGTTGAGAACTAAGGCAAAGAAATATATTAAGTGAGTCTCGTTTACTAAAGGTCAGAGGCGAGGAGTCAGCTGTTTGATATTCAGTGTGTGTGTGTGTGTGTGTGTGTGTGTGTGTGTGTGTGTGTGTGTGTGTGTGTGTAATGATAATAATAATTAACGGTTTATTGAAAAGTAGCAACCTGAAGGCTGAAAATATACATTGGACAAAAATAACTTATTACATACAAAGACATGGTTGGGTGGGTGTTTAATAAAAGCTTTCATTACTGAAAGAAGAAGGAACATAATTGAACATACAAATTATTATGGTTAGTGTGTGTGTGTGTGTGTGTGTGTGTGTGTGTGTGTGTGTGTGTGTGTGTGTGTGGTGGTAGTAGTAGTAGTAGTATTTCTCAAGTGTTCCTCCTCCTCCTCTCTTCCCGTTTTTCTTCTTCAAATCTTTCAGCCTTGGAAACTGTCACATCTCAGTCCCCCATTCAAACCCACCATTCATGTATCCCCTCAGTCCACAATCAGCCAATCCCCTGTCTTTCTAGTTCACAGTCAACCAATCACGTATCCCATTAACCTACAATCAGCCAATCAACTGCCCTACTAAATTCACCATCAACGAATTACAATGTCCTACCAGCTTACAGTGGATGAATCACGTGTTGCATCCTGCTGCAGGTTCCCACGTGTAGTTCTATCTGCCCAACTGATGTTCAGCCCCAGAGCAAAATCTAACACGTAATCTGACGCCACAATCTGAGTCTGTAATCTGCCTATCAGGTCTCCCCACTAGCCTTGTCATGTCTGGGGTTACCTTCCACCTGTCAGTTGACTTACTTAAAGAGCTCTCAGGGGGAACTGTATTCCTTACTTTTAGGGGCTACTCCTTAGGGTCTTAGGGTATAGTCTTACTTCATTTTAGGGGCTGCTCTTTACTCTTGGGGCTTACACCTTACTCTCTGAGGTTATTCCTAACTCTCTTACTCTCCACTCCTCAATCTTGGGGGTTACTCCTTGCTATCATAACCGACTCACTACTCATAAGGTTTACTCTTTACTTTAATACAGATCCCATCTCTAACATGCCCCGCACTAACCTAACCTAACCTAACCTAATCATACCATCAGGACAGGACCAATAATAACACGACCATGGATAAGAAGGAAGGAGGTACAGGGCTTCAGGGTGGGGGAGAATGTGGTAAGGGGTAAGAAAGGAAGAATAAGACGAAGAAGTAGCGGCAAGAAGGAGAGAACAAGCGACGGATGAACATAATTACTCAATCTGGTGCGGGTTCGTCTACCCACCGCCTCAAGGTCCTCCGGCCATATTTTTTTCTCCCGAAACCCGATAAAAACACCGAAAAGAATTTAAATAATAGCGTATCAGAGGGTGAGGGAGGGAAAGGGAGAGGAGGGGGTGGAGGGGATAAGAGGTTGATGATGATGATGATGATGATGATGGAGACGAGGAGAAGAGGGAGAAGATGAGGAGAGGGAGAGGAGGAAGAGTGCCCAGGTTCTCAATTAACTCAGCCATGTCAATAGTGTTAATATTATCGACTCTGTATCTGTATTTTTCTGGCAAAATAAACTGCTTCCATATCAATATCAATAGGAGAGGAGAGGAAGAGGAGGAGGAGGAAAGGAGGAGGAGAGGGGGAAGACGAAGACGATGATGATGATGAGGAGGAGGAGGAGGGCGGTGATGAGAGCAAGAAGACATTTCCGACATTATCACCAACACGCGTGACAGGGACCAACACATCGGCCCGGATTCTCAGATATTTCCCCACGTCATATTTTTTCTCGTAACTGGAGACGTAAGAGAGTTTCTAGCTGGCTCACTTAAGTAAAAAAAAAACAACAACAAAAAATACGTCAGAACTACACAGAGACACTTAAGAGAACGAGTTCCTCTTATATAAACACAAGACAGGTGTTTAGAAAGGTAGTTAACAGGTGAATTGATCTGGGTATTCTGATGTTGTTTATTTAGATGTTATGGTTAGGCTAGGCGAGTTAAATTCAACGAAAGAACTTTTTTGAAAATTCCTAGCCAGGTGATGAATCAATTGTACCGAATGGTCACCCGCTAACCACCTCCACCACAACCTCCCCCCATCCACGACCACTACCCCCCCCCCTCCACTACCACTAGCCCCTTGGCCTTTACACACACACTATGGTCCCTCCAACACCACCACCACCACCACCACACCACAACCTCCATCATCCACCACCACCACCACCTTAGTCTCCACACACCCTTTGTTCCCCACACCAATTCCCCCAATCATCCACCACCACCACCACCTTGACCACACCCCTTTGCCTCCCCTGCCCCACCACACACACACCTTTGCCAGACGTCAGCAACCTTACACCACTATAACTCCTCGGTCCAAAGATTTAGAAAGTCTCTCTCTCTCTCTCTTCTCTTCGCCATCGACGCTCTCATCACCCATGTTAGTTCTGCTGCAGGAGGGATGGAGGAAGGAAGGAATAGGTAGGCTGTGTGTTAAGGTCTATGAAGAAAAGACGAGGAATTTATTTTTCGCGGTGGAGGACTCGTGAGAACAGCAGTGAGGAGGTGATAATGAGTTGTGGTTGACGCTGTTTCTCGCGGCCCAGCCCAGCCCGGCCCAGCCTGTACATGGCCCAGGAGAAGGGGAGTGAGAGACATGGGGTGGGAGGGAGGATGGGAAGAGAGAGAAGAGAGAAGAAAGAGTTACATATGAGATTTGTCCGATTTGACCACACCTAAAGCGGAGGCTAGTTTACTGAGCACCCCCATACATCCTGTAGGAGGCGAAGCGCAGAAGCATTACAGCACCCAATAGGAATAGTGGGGAAATGGGGGATGAAGGGGTCAAAGGTGAAACGAAGAATGAAGGGAGAGAGTGAAGGATAGAAGGGAGGGGGGATGGGGAAAGGAGGATGGGGTAAAGGGTGGAGGGAAGAGGAGGGTGGGGGGAATAGAGGGAAGGGGAGATGGGAGGGAGGATGGGGAAGGGGATAGGGAGGAAGGGGGATAGATAGAAGGGGAGGGAGGGAGGAGGGGGCTAACACAGGTGAAAGCAAGAGAGGTGAAGACTTGTAGGAGACAGGTAGCAGAATGGAAGAGGCCAAGGAGGTGTGGGGTGAAGGAGGAGAGGAGAAAGGGGAAGGAGGGGAGGAAGGGGGAAGGGGAGGAGGATGAGACAGGAGCCCTAAAGAAGGTAACTAGTGGGACGTCGAGGAAAAATATAAGAGAAAGGGAAGAAAGAAGAAGAAGGACAAGAAGAGAGACAAGAATAGAAAGAAGAGAAAAATGAGAAAAATAGGAAGACAGGAAGACATAACCTGGGAAAGCAGCAGAAAAAAAACATCATTAAGAAGTGGATAATAAGGATGAAGGAATATAAATGTGATTAATAAAATGGAAAAGAGGAGACAAAGAGAAAGAAAATGGCACACACACACACACACACACACAAACACACACACACACACACACACGGAACACAACAAAGAAAAAATTAAATTGCCGAGAAAAACAATTGTCGACGTAAAAGGAAATTAATAAGAAATTAGAAATCCTGAAAGAGATTTGAACCGGAGGAGAGAGAAGAGAAGACAAGAGAAGGCTGGCCAAAGAGGGGATGAGAGAACAAAGAGGGAGGAGAGGGGGGGGACGAGGAGGAGGAGGACAATGGAGATATTACAGGAGGGAGGGGGGTGGAGGAGGAGGAAGTAGCTCCGTGATACAAGACTATTACCAGGAGTCACACAAGTACCCGTGACGACCGTGTTGACCGTGTTGACCTTCTCTCTCTTCCTCCCTTCCTTCCTCCATCATCCTTCCTTCCTTCCTCTATCATCCTTCCTTCCTTCCTTCCTTCCTTCCTTCCTTCCTTCCTTCCTTCCTTCCTTCCTTCATCCATCCCTCCCTCCTCCTTCCTTCAACCCTCCCTCTCACCTTCCTTCTCCACTCCTTCCTTACTCCATCAATCCTCCCTCATTTCTCCACCACCACCGTGAATAGCAATAATTAACTTTCCAATCATGAAGGACACAAGTGACCGCTGGACAGATGGTCATCGGTAAACTGACTCCCTGACAACTGACCAGCTACCGACCACCACGCTGCTGCCTGCTGGTCGCTGACATCTGACCAGCGAGGGAGTCAGATGTCAGGTGGGGGAAGGACCTGAAACCCCACAACCATAACGACACCCACCCCACCCACCTCACACCCACATCATAACCTACCCCCACCCACTTCCACCGCCCTCCCCTGCCGTTCTCTGTCACCAACACCACCAAACCCCCATCACCAACACCACCACAAGCATCATCATCATCACCAGCGCCACAAACACCCCCCGCCCCACCAACACCTTTCTCCGTATCAAATCATCCTCCACTACCCATCACCCTTCCATCCCAAACAACCCCTACCATTCCATCCATCCACCACCCAAACTACCCTTCCTCCATCCACCACCCCAAACGACCCTTCCTCCATCCACCACCCCCAAACGACCCTTCCTCCATCCACCACCCCAAACGATCCTCCATCCATCCACCACCCCAAACGACCTCTTCCTCCATCCATCCACCACCCTAAACGACCCTTCTCCATCCATCCACCAATTTAAACGACCCTTCCTCCATCTATCCACCACCCCAAACGACCCTTTCCTCCATCCATCCACCACCCCAAACGACCCTTCTCCATCCATCCACCAATTCCCAAACGACCCTTCCTCCATCCATCCACCATCCCAAAACGACCTTCCTCCATCTATCCACCACCCCAAACGACCCTTCCTCCATCCATCCACCACCCCAACGACCTTCCTCCATCCATCCACCACTTCAAACGACCTTCCTCCATCCATCCACCAATTTAAACGACCCTTCCTCCATCCATCCACCACCCAAACGACCCTTCCTCCATCCATCCACCACCCCAAACGACCCTTCCTCCATCCATCCACCACTTCAAACGACCTTTCCTCCATCCATCCACCACCCCAAACGACCACTTCTCCATCCATCCACCATCCCAAACCAATTTCACTATCCCACCCTTCTCCCAACCACCCCTACTATCCCAGTAAACCCCCCTCCCCTACGCTACCACTACAACAAGTCACAAGAGGCAGCGAAAAGTGTCACCCAGTTCAACACAGTGGAGGCTCATTAAGGTCGGACGTCACCTCAGCGCTAAAACTCTCAGCCATTAATATAAACCTTCTCACCCCCACCCACCCGCCCTCACGCCTAGCTTTGGTCCTCGTGCAGCCCATAATTCCGCGACAAATGACCATTAAGTCTTGGCCATTAAGGATGCGGTGTCAGACAGGCCGGCGACGCAGCGTTTTTCTCGACAGTTCCTAAAGTGGGATTTCCTTTTGCTGTTCCTCATTAAAGACTTAAAGAGTACTAGTGTCCTTTGAGAGTTGGTTTACCTTTGTCCTTAATGAGTGCATGACGCTTCCTTAATGAGTGCATGATGCTTCCTTAATGAGTGCATGATGCTTCTTTAAGTGAATGCATGGCACTTCCTTAATGAGTGCATGATGCTTCTTTAATGAGTGCATCGGTGCTTATCCATTACCTTTCTTATTTAACAAAACAACAAAATCTTAAAAGGTAATTAATATCGTTCAAAGGTGATATTAACTTCACATGAATGAAGATAGATGAAGTTAAGTCCCTCCAAACCATCATTATCTTCACTACATACAGGGTGTCTCAGAAAAAATATACACAGCCCTTATAGATTTTCGTAGTAATCTAGTGAATGTTCGTAGTACAACACCAACATTGTACTAATTTTCTTTGATATCCGAGGAGATGACAATGTTGTGTCGGTAGGTAAGGTAGTGTGTCTAGAATTGTTTTTTTCTGAGACACCCTGTATAAACCTCTCCCCTCCCCCTCCTCCCCACCCACATATTCTTTCTCTTTTGGGGGGTGGGGGTGGGGGGGAGGTGGTGGGGAGCAGTTTAATTGAATTCAACGTTTGGAACATTTTCATCAGCCTGGCAGGAAAGAGGAGGAACGAGGGGAGAAGAGGAAGAACGAGGGGAAGGGACGAAGGAGAAGAGGGAAGAACGGGAGGGGGGACGAAGGAGAAGAGGAAGAACGGGAGGGGGAGGGACGAAGGAGAAGAGGGAAGAACGGGAGGGGGGACGAAGGGAGAAGAGGGAAGAACGGGAGGGGAGGGGACGAGGAGAAGAGGGGAAGAACGGGAGGGGGAGGGGATGAAGGGAGAAGAGGGAAGAATGGGAGGGGAGGGGACAAGATGGAAAACGGGAATGGGTATGGAATGGGAATGGAGTAGGGAGGAGAGATTTTACATATAGGGAATGGGTGGAGGAGAGAGGAATAGTGATGAGAGGGGATTGAGGGATGGAGAGTCCTTCAAAGGACGAGGGAGGGAGGGAGGGAGGGAGGAAAGAGGAGGGAGGGAGGAAAGAGGGAGGGGAAGGAAGGAAGGAAGGAAGGAAGGGAAGGAAGGATGAAAGGAAGGAAAGGAAGGAAAGGAAGGAAAGGAAGGAAGGAGGTACAGCTAAAACGTATGGGTAGTAAACGCGAAGGTAAAGGAAGACCAAAGAGATATGAATGAGAAGGAAATGTAAGGAGAGAGAGAGAGAGAGAGAGAGAGAGAGAGAGAGAGAGAGAGAGAGAGAGAGAGAGAGAGAGAGAGAGAGAGAGAGAGAGAGAGACCTCCTTTACACGTGGATGACCAACTCCCTCCCTTTACCCAGCTTAATCCACTTTAAGGCGCTGTGGTTAGCACGCAGGAAACTCTCTGGCCCATTCACAAGACAACCCCGGCCTAGTGTCTCGTTTTCTTTGAGAGGGGAGACACGTTAGTTATGGTGGAGGGGGAGAGAGAAAGTTCTTTGTGGGAGAGAGAGTTTGGATGGGGTGGTGAGAGAGAAAGAAAGGAAGAGTTTGGTTAGGGTGGAGAAAGGGAGGGAGGGAAAATTTGGTTAGGGTGGAGAGAGAGCAGGGAGAGGGAGGAGAAGGAGAAGGAGGAGGAGGGGAGAAAGAGAGGGGGAGGGAGAGAGGAGGAAGGAGAGGGAGGAGTAGAGGAAAAGAATAGAGAAAGAAAACAATAGAACGCGGAACACAAAAGGTCAATTCAGGTGTTTCAGGTGTGACACTTTAACGCCTTGAATAATGAGCAGGTAAACGTGAGGACATTGTGATACACACAGAGAGAGAGAGAGAGAGAGAGAGAGAGAGAGAGAGAGAGAGAGAGAGAGAGAGAGAGAGAGAGAAGAGAAATGGTCGTCCAAATACCCTTCAGGTGGACAGCTCAGGGAATCAACCACCTTTGACTTGTAAGAGGTAATCAACGCCAAATATACGTAAGGTAAGGTAAGGTAAGGTAAGGTAAGGTAAGGTAAGGTAAGGTAAGGTAAGGTAAGGTCAGGTCCCACACGGTCGGCTGGGAAGGATGAATGGCCACACCGCAAGTGCTGGCGAGAGGCGGCGACAACCACCAGAGTCTTTAAGAAGAACGACCCATCACACCACAGAAGGAAGGAAGGAAGGAAGGGGGTAAGGAAGGAAGGAAGGAAGGTGAAATGAAGGCTGAAAGTAAGAATATAGACGTAAGTGAAAGTTGAAGGCTAGGGAGAATGAAAGGTCAAGGTAGAAATGAAGGTTGAAGGCAGGAATGAGTGTCAGTAATGAACGGTGTAGGAAGGAATGTGTGATAATGAATACAGAATGCAGAAATGAAGGTGAAGACGAACGTTGAAGACAAACATGGAAGGTACTAAGGAAAACTGAACGCAGGAATGCAGGTAAGGTAGAAAACTGAGGGTAGGAATGAAAAGAAAAAACTGAAGGTTAAATGAAGTTAGAAATGATAGATGAAACGAAGAATGAAAACACCAGCTAACTTAACGACCCAGAACAACAGATTACGGCCACTTCAAGTCTCAGTCAAGTGTTTGTTTGTGGTAGATGGCGATTTCCTCTTCTGATTTATTTCCGAGTCTTATGGAGCAGCAGTAGAGTCCAATCCTTGACGCACACTACTTACACAAACAGGGCGTGTATAGTCTGGGGTTGGGGGCTGCCTCCTTTGACGTTGTTCACACAGTAGACGTGTTCTTGAGTTTCCAAGTTAGATGGAGTCATGTTGCATTTCTCCATGGCTTTCTTTATCTGGTCCTTGTAGTGTTTCTTTGGGCCACCAGCAAAACGTTGACTCAGGTGTACTAATGTAAACACAGTGTTATATAATTCTCTAAATGTGTTCCCGGAAATGGCTCGGTTTTCCCAGTACACTCTCAGTACATGCGGCTTTTGTAGAGTAAATTCTCAAGAGGAGGTCTCGTCTTTGCTCGTGGATTCTCGGAAAACGAACACAATCCCGGAATGCATCTGTCATGAATCAGTACAGCAGCGTCAAGGGATCACCTGAAGATTTGCTCCCATCCCGCAAGCTTATTTCACATTAACATTTAACGATCTAATGCTACCTGTGGGGGCTGGGCTGGGTTGGGTTGGGTTGGGTTGGGTTAGCATTGTGGTTAATTTTAAGGTTAAATAAGTTGGGGCGGTTAATCTCAGGTGATCTACATTAGCAAAGCCATTAGTGATACGGGTACTTCCCTTGAATCACCTTCAGGTAAACTACACAAACTACCTTAAATCACCTCCAGGGCCAGTGAGCGATGATGGCGTCATGTACAACTCTCTCCCAAGTGTAGCTTAAACAATCAGTGTATCTATCAACAGAGCCATGGACCCATGCATGGCTGTGGCTGGGTGAGAGTAGCCGACTGTGGCGTCATGCATGATTCTCCTCATTTCAGTGTCTGTCAAATCGATGAATCACTCGGGTAGATTTAATGGTCAGGCAGCACGAGACTATGGCGTCATGCACGATACTCCCTCAAGTGCGTATCAATCACTCAATCCCATGACATATTTGAAATGTCATGCGCGATCATCCTACAAATGTGTATTGATGGTCAGGGCGAGAGAGAGCTAGCATCATGCACGGCTTCTCTCCCTCGTGCTAGTGGGTCTTGTGTCGTCGCTGTGGTCGCCTCCTAAAGCAGCAGGACAAGTACACGACACCTGTATGGAGAGGAGGAGTCCTGTCCAGTTGTACGAGTGTTAAAAATCTAAGGAGCTCCTGAACGATGGTGGCGGCAACCTTGTCAAACGGGGCAGGCAGGCAGGCAGAGGAGCAAGCAAGGGTCGTAGAACACAGCCTGGTGTGTCTCACATATTTCTTGACACACAGACACACCCCCTCCTCCCGTCCCCCTCACACCCCATCCCCTCCCACTCACCCCTCCCCCTCACATCCATATACACCCCCTCCTACCTTCCCCTCACACCCACAACTCTCTCTCCTCCTCCACCTCCACTATGTAATATTCTTCTTCATCACCTCTAACACGCCCTCTTCATCATGGTGTACCTATACTGTCAGTGTCCTCCTACACCTCTTCTTTCTACGCCTCCTCCTCCTCCTCCTCCTCCACATCATCGTCGTCCACCTAAATCAACATCTTCACCTTCCTTTTCTCCTCCCTTTCCTCGTCAGTACGTGTCCTCCTACACTCTCCTGATGATCATCCTACATCGACATTTTCCTCCTCCTCTTTCTCGTTTTCCTCTTTCCCTTCCTCCTCTTTCCAGTCTTCCTTCTCCCCTTCCTCCATCTCTGGCATTACTCCATCTATCCCCTACCATTACAACACCCTCACTGATTTCCTAACACAAAGGCGACGGTAAATATAATTGTCCCTCGACTAATACACCAAAACATTCCCCCTCTCCCATCCCCTCTCTCTCTCCCCCACCCTCCTCACACCCCTCTATGCCCCATTCCTCCCACATCGGGCCGCCCCTCATAGCCCCAGGAAGGAAACGTAAAAAACCCTCGGTAATAAATGCTGGTAGTGCCAATTGGCCCTACAGCAGCGCTCGAGGGCCAAGGGGGAAAAATATATATATATATATTTTTGATACCAAGTTCCTGTTTACGTGTGACCGTCAGGAGGATCTTGTTCAAACTGATCTTAAGAGGCGCCGCCCTCACTGTTTGACGGAAGGAACTCGACCTACACGGGCTTGACTTAGGATCATGTTTGGGGTAAGGATATTGTCTTAATTCCTATATGGATCACCTATAGATTAAACACCCCAGCTTATTTTAACATAAGATTCAACACTCCAGCTTATTTTACCTGACCATCAAGATTAAAGACTGGGGCCCACTCCTCAGATGGCGACAGTCCTGAGAGGCCCCAGTGCTTAACGGGCCCCAATAACTAATAGATAAGTTACGTTACTTTAAAACAGGTTGGATTAGTTTAAGATGGATTCAGTTAGGTTAATTCAGGGTTAGACGACGTCAGCTTAAGTTAATTCTGGTTGGGTTAAGTTGAGCTCCAGGTTAAATGACGTCAGCTTAAGTTAATTCAGGTTGGGTTAAGTTGAGTTCCAGGTTAGATGACGTCAGCTTAAGTTAATTCAGGTTGGGTTAAGTTGAGTTCCAGGTTAGATGACGTCAGCTTAAGTTAATTCAGATTGGGTTAAATTGAGCTCCAGGTTAGATGACGTCAGCTTAGTTAATTCAGGTTGGGTTTGGTTGGACTGAGCTAGGTTGGGGTCTATAAGGACTGGAGGGGGAAGGGGGCCTATTTCTGAGCCTGACCAACACAGCGGGTCTTCCACCACCTAGCAGCTTATTCTTTGTGGTCATGGGCGTTAACATTCAACCCACCCACTCTCACCCATGTCTATCCCATCCGCCCACCCATCCTCATCCACCATTAACTATCCCCCTCACCACCATACTTACCCCCCCCCCTTACCACCACCATTAGGCTAGGAGGGAGGGAGGGAGGGAGGGAGGGGGGGGCTCTCCTTGCAGGCTCCGTGTTGAACACTTGTCGCTGTAAATTATATTTTATCACCCTACTCAATACTCTCAAACCCCTCCTCCTCCTCTTCTCTTCTTTTCACACTCTTCCTCCTCTTTACACTCCCCCTCCTCTTCCTCTTTTCACACTTCTTCCCTCCTCTTCCTCTTTTCACACTCCTCCCCTCCTCTTCTCCTGCCTCTACTCTTTCTCCTCCTCTTGCTATTTTTCCTTACAATTTTTCTCCTATTTTTCCATCTTCCTTGTCCTTTCTTCATATTTCCTCCTTCCCATCCCCAGTTACTAACATTGCGTCCCCTTCTCTCCTTCTTTCCTTCCTTCCTTCCTTCCCTCCATCCCTCCCTTCCTACTGCTTCTACACCCCTCCCTCCCTCCTTCCTTCTTTTTCCTCCTCTCCACTCCTTCCAGACAATTCCTTCCCTTTCATCCATTCTTTTTCAACCTTCCCTCTCTCCCTTTTCTCCTTCCCTACCCCTTCCCCTTTCCTCCTCCTTCCCTAATCAACCCTCCCTCCCTCCATTTCTTCCCTACCCCCCTCCCTTCCCTAACCACCCCTCCGTCTCCCACACGTCTGTAGTGGTACCTCCTTTATGAATAGTTAAAAAGCACGCGAGCGAGGAGGCGGCGACGGCGCAAGCAGAGCCGAGCACCGCTGGGGACGCCTGGCGAAAAAACATTTACAACTTGTCAATTATTCAACCAGAGGAGAGGAGAAGAAATATAGTGTATTTAAACAAAACACCGACTTCCTCCTCTTCCTCCTCACACCTCTTCTGGCGCCCCTCGCGAAATGTAAATACCGAATCCTGTGTCACTGAAGCGAGCTAATTACTTTGTCACCTGGGACCTGACGTTTACCTGGAGTCCGGGGCTCTTCACTACTCTTTACCCTTCTCTCCCTTCTCTTCCTCCCTTTCTCCATCACCCTCCTCCCTTTTCCCCCCCTCCTCCTCCCTTTCTCCATCCCTCCCCTTTCCTTCCCTTTTTGGTTCTCTTCTTCCCTCTTCATTTTCTCCCCCTCACTATCTCTCTCTCTTCCATCTCCCTTCCCCCTTTCTTCCCCATCCCTTCTCCCATCCCACCCTACGACTAGTCTCACCTTCAATCACCCTGTCTCTTTTGTTGGTTAAATAGACCCCAGTCCTAAGAGACCCTAACGTCGAGCTGGGCCCCTTCCTAATTTAAATACCAGTAATGGGGCCCTTCAGGATTGGGGGAAATGTTTACGTGTGAGTCTCTCTCTCTCTCTCTCTCTCTCTCTCTCTCTCTCTCTCTCTCTCTCTCTCTCTCTCTCTCTCTCTCCCTCCCTCCCCCCCCAAGTGTCAGCAACAACCAACCACTCGTACCTTAATGAACAAATAGCAAGAGGCGTTTACCTGGCCTCTCTCTCTCTCTCTCTCTCTCTCTCTCTCTCTCTCTCTCTCTCTCTCTCTCTCTCTGGGTATACCGAATAAAAGCAATCGACCATAAAACTTCCAGTAAAAGACAAAAGAAAAAGTCGAGTTCTTCCTTCAGTACTTCACGTTAACCCTTGATGGAGGAGGAGGTGGAGGAAGGTGAAGGAGGAGGAGGAGGAGGAGGAGGAGGAGGAGGAGGAGGAGGACCAATCACTACCTACTGTCATCACCAACCATCCACCACCACCCACCACCACCCATCACCACCATCAACCACCCACCATCCACCACCACCACCCCACCATCCACCATCAACCACCACCACCCACCATCAACCACCACCATCAACCACCACCAACCAACAACCATCCACCACCACCAGGGCAAGGTCTTCTTCCGTGGCAACCCTAACAGCGCCCGTGAGACAAGCGTCGAGGAAGAGCCAACAGGTAACACGGACACCAGCCAATATATACAGACCTGAGCAGACCTTTGGACGTTAATGACCAACCCAACCGCTTCATACCAGCTCGGGCAACTCTCTCTCTCTCTCTCTCTCTCTCTCTCTCTCTCTCTCTCTCTCTCTCTCTCTCTCTCTCTCTCTCCCAGCCTTTTGTTTTATTTCTTCCTGCATTTCGCTATTTTTTTTCGTCTCTTTCATCTGTTTCTTTCTCTTTCTTTATTTTACTTTCGTTCTTTCTTTTTACTTTTCTTTCTTGCTTTTGTAATTTGTCTCCCATTTTTTCTTAATTTTCTCCATTTCTTTCAGATACAAAAACACACAAAAAAAAATGCGAAAAACACTGCAAAAAAAACACTCCCCTCCTCCCCCCTCCTCCCAATCAAATAAACAAAGCCATATTAATACTGAACATGTTTTCTCTTTGTGTGTAACGAAGGGGGAGCAGAGGGGTTAAACACATATTAAAAAAAAAGTTTAAGACGCCGAACAGGATTACACATACGCAAACGTTCGGACGCCACATTGAAAGGTTTCGATCGTTCACATAATGTAATCTGATCACTAGTGGGGGTGATATATGATCAGGACAACTACTAATGCTCCTGCTACTAATAATAACAACAACAACGATAAGAAATGATGTATAATGAATACGAAGAGGGAGAGAATAATAAAGAAGGAAGAGAATAACAAAGGAAAAAGAGAGGAAGGGGGGAAAAGAGAGAGAAGGAAAGAGAGGAGGAAAGGGAGAGGGGGAAAAGAGAGAGAGAGGGGGAACAAAGAGAAGGGGGAAGAGAGAGAAGGGAAAGAAAAGAAAGGAAGAGGTGTGGGAGTAGAAGATAAAGAGGGGATACCTAAGGATGGTAGGGTGAAAGGCGCATAGAAGAGAGGGGAAATAAGGGAAGATAGAGAGGGGGATGGAGAAGAAAAAGAGAGGACATGGGCCAAGGGAGAAGTGAGGGAGAGGTGATTGGGGGAGAGAGGAGGAGGAGGGAGAGAATGAGGGGAGATGGGAAGAGAGGCAATTACACAACGGGAGGACTTGGTCAGCACATCCCTAGCTTCCTGTCACCATCATCACTACCCTTGTTATCTCCCCTCTCCCTCACTATCATGTTCACTCTCCCTCACTATCATGTTCACTCTCCCTCACTATCATGTTCACTCTCCCTCACTATCATCTCCCCTTTCTATCACCACCATGTTCACTCTCCCTCACTATCATGTTCACTGTCATTACTCTCCCTACTACTACAACTACTACCATTACTACTACTACTACAACTACTTCCATCACTACCACTACAACAACAACTACAAAAATCGACCCCTACAGTTCACCTACTCAGTCTCTGCTCTACAAAAGCAAAAATATTCAGACAAAATTCTCCATCTTGCCGTAAATACCGAGTCAAAATGAGAAGATTACTCGAGGCATCAGGGAGAGAACCTTTGACAAGTCTGGCATGACAGTCCTGCAGTCGTGGGGTGGGGTGCAGGGGTGGGGTTGGGGGTGGGTAAGGTGGGGTGGGGTGGGGTTGGGGTAAGTAGGTGGGTGAAGTGGGAATAGGTGGGGTGGGGTTGGGGAGTAGGGTAAAGATTCAGAATTGGGGTTGGGGTGTTAGGAGTGGAGTGGAGTGGGAGGTGGGGTTGGGAGTAGGAGTAAGGTGGGGTGAATTGGGATGGGGTTGGGTGGTGTGGGACGGGGTGAGAGGATGATGGAGACAGGGTGTCATGCCAACTATTATGGAGACTGTCAGGTTCTATCTCCTGCTGTGACTGTCAGTTTGTCGTCTTCTGTTGTCAGCCTATGAGTCTGTCAGTTTATTTCTCCTCCTATGAATGTCAAACCCGAAGAATGTCAGCTTAACTATCACTCAAGTAAAGAATGAAGATAAAAATAAAAAAAAGAAGGAAGAAAACAAATAGAAGATGGAAGAAAGGAAAGCAAAAACACGACGAATAAGAAGGAAGACGAAGGAAGAAAAACAAAAAGGTTGTCAAGAATTAGTTCATCAGCAGTAGACTTGTCAATCATTCAGTCGACACTCAGTCAGTCAGTCAGTCAGTCAGTCAGTATTTATAAAGGTGACAAACTAATGGCTGTACAGTGAAAGGTGGAAATACACTCAGGTCTCCGGTGTGACTCTGTCCTGGTGAACTACTACTACTACTACTACTACTACTGGGAGGACTATCAGCAGGGGAGGGGGGCAAGGATACAACTCTTGAAAATGGTTTGTTGTTTGAAGAGCACAGATGAATTAAGACGACAGCCATTGATGATGAAGGAAGAAAGGAAGGAGGAGGTGTCAGCATTGAGCACAGTGTGTGTGTGTTGTGTGTGTGTGTTGTGTGTGTGTGTGTTGTGTGTGTGTTGTCAGGTTAATCATTACTTAAGACAATAGCAAATCGTCCGCTTGTGTTCACCACCACCACCACCTCCTTAGCACTAATTGTTTGCCAGAACCCCCCCCTTCCCCTCGGTGTAAAACTTCCAACCCTCAACAATGCTCACCACTACACTTCTAAACACCTGCTAATGTGAGACAGGCAAAACTCAAAACAATATACAAGTCGACGCTCCCCAGGGAATCGATGCCAGGTATACGACAGGTACAGGTGACGACAGGTACAGGTGACCCCAGGAATTAATGCCAGGTACTTCTTCTCTTTCCATCTTCACATTCTCCTCTTTATTCATCTCCTCTCCGTCCTCTCCATTATTCATTTATCTACCTCTTCCTCTTCCTCTTATACATTCTTCTCGTTATTTCCTCTTCCTCCTCCAAAATCATTGCGACTGTACCTGTACCTATATTCATACCTGCACATGTAATCATACCTGTACTTATAACTGTATCTACCTGTAATTACATCTGTAGCTGAATTATATAAAAAAAACCACAACTAAAACTACATAAACGACAAAGCCTCACCACAATGACGAATTACATGACATTACAACTAAGAGAACCCAGAAAAAAACAAACCAGGATACAGAAATATTACTGTATCACATCTTTAGTCAAATGAGTAACTAATACCAAGACAGATTGAGAGAGAGAGAGAGAGAGAGAGAGAGATGGATGAACACGCAGCACTTCACCTCATCCATCTATCTATCCCAGAACACACCCCCCTCCCACATCCTGTCCCTTATCCCCATCCCTCTTACTCTTGTCTAACAACCCCCGAGACACATTCCCGGCCTCCACCAACGAGATTACCATCACACAACACAGATAGGGTTTAGGATGCTGGTTTCTCTCTCTCTCAGTCTCTGTCTCTCTCACAGTCAAAGGGGAAACTATTGTAATTCCTCCTCCTCCTCCTCCTCCTCCTCCTCCTCCTCCTACTACTACTACTACTACTACTACTACTACTACTACTACTACTACTCCATATGCAGCTCAACCCCTGAAAGACAATTCCTGCCTCCATCCACTGGATTACCATCACACAACAGAGGCGGTTCAGAATACACCCGCCCGGTCTCAAAGAGGGAACTTAAGTACATCTCTGTAAGGTTTTAACTAACTTTTAAATGTTGCTGAGTTCAGGCAGTGTCAGATAAAAAAACATCTTTATTGGTGTATAATTTTCCCTTAATTTGAGTACTGTAGTTCGGTCAGGTCTATGGCAATTGACCATAACTTAAGACGATGTAAAGAGAAACCAAGAGAGCGTTTATGGTCTTGAGAGGAAAACCAAAGTCGATCTCCCAAGACTGCAATTACACACAAGATGACCCGGCGGAGGAAGCCTCATAGATTCCCCCCCCCCTGCCTCCCTCTCTTCCCTCCCTTCCTTCCCCTCCCCTCCCCTCTCCCTAAATTACAATCAGAGCCGAGATGACGCCGAGCACATAGTCAAGGACGCCCTATAATAATAATCACAGAGAAACACAAGTACGTGTCCCCCCTCCTCTCCTACCAACATCCTGTACTCACTGCCACCACCACCACCCACACACACCGTCTTCATCTTCTGCAAGCAGTAACTTCATCCTCCTGACGGGCCATCTTCATCTTGCGGAGGGAGCATCTTCATCTGCATCAGGTCCCGGCGGAGGGGAGCTCGACAAGGGCGCTAACACGGTCGTAAATTCGGCGTGAGGGGCGGCGGGGCGGGGTCGGGCACAATCTCCGGCACAAACACAGGTACCAGGGTAATTACCTCACACCTCCTCCTTTCTCTCCACCCCAATATATACAACGTAGTCTCCATCTACGGCACCTTCCTCCTCCTCTACTGCTTTTTTATACGCACACACACACACACGCGCACACACACACACACACATATAAGACAACTCACTTAACCTAAACCTACATCTCATTCTCTTCTATCCTACCACAAGCTCCTCCTCCAACCATCCTCACCTCTAGTCAATCCCTCTCCATCTGCGAATTCTTATGTCCTTCCCCATCCCACATCACCGTCTCTTTTCCTCCCATTCTCCTTATCACCTCCACAGGCCACCCCGTTCCGCCCCCCCCCCAAAGAGCATCAATGACCTGGGGCTGTGTTGAATAGCCTCCAGCCTCCCTCCCAACACCTCAGGGCTCCTCCACCTTCTGACGAAGCAGCACTACCCTGTGGCTGTGTTAGGGCACCTCTACCCACTTCCAGGCGACCTCTAACTGGCTCCAGCTCTTTGAACCATGGCGTGGCCTTCATCCGGGAGGCTTCATCTACGTCCAGGAGGCTTCATCTTCGTCCAGAAGGCTTCATCTACGTCCAGGAGGCTTCATCTACGTCCGGGAGGCTTCATCTACGTCCAGGAGGCTTCATCTTCGTCCAGAAGGCTTCATCTACGTCCAGGAGGCTTCATCTACGTCCGGGAGGCTTCATCTACGTCCAGGAGGCTTCATCTACGTCCAGAAGGCTTCATCTAGGTGGGGGAGGGGAGTGTCACCCTGCAGGTCCCCCAGAGACACCGTCAAGGCCAGGCCCTGTGTATACTGTGGCTTCATCCATTTACCTCCCAGTCAGCTACGGCCTTTAGCTGGCTCTGCGGCTCATTATGGCTCCACACACACACACACACACACACACACACACACACACACACACACACACACACACTTGATCGCAACTAATCAAATAAGTCGAGACCACCATTTCATTTCATTTCTATCTATCTATCTATCTATCTATCTATCTATCCGTCTATATCCCTCTTCCCATTTATTAATACATCTGTCTGTCTGTGTGTCTCTTCCTGCCTGTGTGTGTGTGTGTGTGTAATTCACCTCACGTAACTCTTGTGCATTTGTCAACAGTCCCAACACACCACTACCATACCACACCACATCACACCACACTACTACCACACCACACTAACCACAACCACACCACTACCACACCAAGGAAGACGACTCATTTTCCACACAATTACCGACACCATTTTCCTTTCAGCGGCGACACAGTGGTGAGTGAGGCAGAGTTAGTCGACAAATGGTTTGTTCCAACACCACCACAACCACTCCCCCTTCTCCTCCTCTTCTTCTTTCTCCTCCTCCTCCTCCTTCTCCTCCTCCTCTTCTTTCTCCTCCGCCTCCTCCTCTCCCTCCTCCTCCTCCTCTCCCTCCTCCTCTTCTTCCTCCTCCTCCATGAAGATAATTTATTTTTTATAACATTACGTGTGAGTCTCCTGGATTATTATTATTATTATTATTCCAAACTAAAATTAATTACTAAACAAGGACGGTTTTAGATGATTAGTGGGGTAGAGGAGGCCAATTGCCCCTCTCACCCCACACTATGAGGTACAGGCGGGCACTCACCATTCACCCACTCACTCGGTCACTCACACACATTAAGAGGAGGTACAGGAGGGCACTCACACCAAGTATTAAGGATTGCCACATTAACGTACCAACATCGAGAGAGAGAGAGAGAGACTGTTTCCTGTCTTTTTACCATGAAGGAACATGTCTCACACACACACACACACACACACACACACACACACACACACACACACACACACACACACACACACACACACCAGGTACTCTTCACCTCACCTGTCGCTTC
This sequence comes from Homarus americanus, assembly GCF_018991925.1. Lineage (NCBI taxonomy): Eukaryota > Metazoa > Arthropoda > Malacostraca > Decapoda > Nephropidae > Homarus > Homarus americanus. The sequence goes on from NW_024744578.1 coordinate 311,323, forward strand.
CTTTACCTTTTCCATTTCTTTTTCTTCTTTCCCATAAAATATCGACGAGTTTCAAGTAACCAATCTCTCACAAAATCGGGCATGGTTAGGTTAGGTTAGGTTGGTTAGCTTATGTTGGATAGTTTATGTGATTAGGTTAGGTTAAATAGGTAGGTTAATTTACTTAGGTTAAATTAGGTTAGTTAATGTTGGTTAGATTAGGTTATTTAGGTTAAGGTTTCGTCATGACTTGCAACATTAACCCAAATTCTTGAACCATCAAACTCAAAATCTTTTAAACACCACAACACACCATCCCCTAATTACCTTTGCTATTACCACATCACATCATCAATACTAATTATACGTAAACCATCAATAAACCTGATTAAATGGTTTAGTATTATGATCACTTATCAAAAGACAATAAAACCATGAAAAACAGAGATTCCATTTTGTGTGTGTGTGTGTGTGTGTGTGTGTGTGTGTGTGTGTGTAGTCAAATTGACCCTAATTTCACAAACCATTAACTATATAATCGCTAGTGTATCGTTAATGGAATGACTCCCCCTCCGTAGCGTCATTAAATATAATCCCCCTTTTGGATATTAATGGACTAAATCCCCCCCTCCTCCTCCCCTTACAGTAGCATTAATAAAGTAATCCCCACTGTACTAATATTAAAACTAAAGTAATCCTTCAATGATATTTAACGAAATTAAATCCTACCTCTGGACATTAACGTGGTAACCCCCACTGTACCTTAAAAGTAAACCCCCCCACTCACCTGTACCTTAAAAATATTTAACCCACTCACCTGTACCTTAAGTAGCCCCAACCCCACTCACCTGTGCTTATTAAAAGTAGCCCCCCCACTCACCTGTGCCTTAAAAGTAGCCCCCAACCCACTCACCTGTTACCTTAAAAGTAGCCCCCAACCCACTCACCTGTTACCTTAAAGTAGCCCCCCCACCCACCTGTACCTGTACCTTAAAGTAGCCCCCCACTCACCTGTACCTTAAAAAGTAGCCCCCCCCCACTCACCTGTACCTTAAAAGTAGCCCCCAACCCACTCACCTGTACTTAAGTAGCCCCCAACCCACTTTTTCATTACCTCAAGCCCCACCCCACCCCTCCCCACCCCCATAAAACAAATAACCTAACTACAATTACCAACTGCTAAAAAAAAAAACACGAAAAACAAGAGGCAAAAACCAAACAGCTGTCAGGTATGAGTGACAGTCTCTTCCCATAACAAAAACACACAGACAGACTCTACCCTCCTGTCAGGTGAAGAAGAGCTGTCTGTCAGGTGAGAAATTGCCTTCACCTTCACACACACACACACCTGTAGTCACCTCCTCCTCCACCACCTTTACCTACCTGTAATTACCTCACCTTCACCCTCACTCCCTTAACCTCCTTTGCTTACTAAAAACCATCTCCCTCTCCCTCTCCTCCTCCCTTAACTGATTAATAAAAACTTCTTCCTCCCTAAGGTCCAGTGAAACCTCCCTCTCTCTCCCTTTTTGGTTATTCATCAAAGAACCTCCTCCTCCTCCTACTCCTCCTCTCTTAGCTCTTTTCTACTCTTTTCTCCCTTTGGTACAGTAAAGTCTTCTCTCCTCCTCCTCTTCCTCCTCACCTTTCCCTCCTTGCACTCTTCATTACAAAACTTTCTCTTCCTCTCCTTCCTCCTCCTCCTACCCGACTCTTTCTCTCCTTCCTCCTCCTCTTCTTACTCTATTGCTCCTCCTCATCTACTCTACTCTTCCTCCTCCTCTCCCTATTCTTCCTCCTCCTCCCCCCCATTTCCTTACCACTGTTTTTTCTAGATGAGAAAATAAAAATGAAAACTTTCTCTAGCCAATGGGCCACTCCCTCCCCTCTACCTTAAAACGAAGCCTCTTAAACACACACAGACGGACAGACAGAGACCACACACACACACACATTCTGTCTAACTGTCTGTCTGTCTGTCTGTTTCATCTGCACCTGACCTGTCTTCAGTGGTTAGGAGCACCTGTCAAATCATCACTGAGTAAACAAACTGACTGAACACCTTGTAAAGACTTGGTGGTTGGGTTGGGTTGGGTTGGGTTGCATGGGTGTTATTTGGGTTTGGTTGTTTAGGTTTGGTTGTTTGGGTTAAGTTGGGATTGTAGTTTGGTTTACTAGGTTGGTTTGAGCTTTGGTTGCTAGGTTTAACGACAATACCTGGTAAAAACGACGGATACCTGAGGTTTATATATGATCAGTAATATTTTTTTTTGTCCACAGTTTGTCGTTTCATTTACCTGTGTTCAGACCTGGTGATTTCCTCCCTACCTGTTCTTACTGACGAGATGCGTGTGTTTATATTTAATGGGGCGAGGGAAGGGGGAGAGGGGAGTGGAAGGGGGGGTAGAGGAGGGGGTAGAGGAGGGAGAGGGGAAATGGGAGGGGGAGAGAGAGATGGGAGAGAAGGACATGGGAGAGGAAAGGTTAGGTAGAGGCCTATTCCTAGCTCATCATCCACCTCCCCCTTCTTTCACCCAATCATCCATCACCCTCAAACAATCCTTCAGACTCCCCCTGTCACCCTTAACCAATCCCTCTCATCCAATCATCCACCCCTCCCCCCTCCCTCACACCCACACACTCTAACTTCCAAAAAATATCCCGAAAAAATACCTCAGAGCTCTACCTAACACCCACCAATTGTCATCGTGTGGGGTGGGGAAAAAAAAACTAAACTTTCCCCTACAAGGAATAAACGTGAGGGAAATTTTAATACAATACCAAGAAGAAAAATTTGTGGTTATTTTTTTTTCCTTCTTAATTCTTTCTCATACAACAACAACAACACCGGGATTTTGTATTTTTCTATATATGTATTTTAGGTCACTAAGTAATCCCACCCAAATAAATAAATAAATAAATAAATAAATAAATAAATAAATAAATAGTGGATTTTTTTATTGTCATTCACTTTCAAAGCTAAAAAAATAGAGAGTAGTGAGAGGTGAGAGAAATGAGAGGTGAGAGAAATGAGAGGTGAGAGAGTAAGAGTGAGAGGTGAGAGAAATGAGAGGTGAGAGGAGTGAGAGGGAGAGAGGAGTAAGAGGGTAAGGGTGAGAGGTGAGGGGGGACAACAAGAGGAGATGAACAGTACTTCTGTAACACTCGGACTAAGCTCAACCAGTGAGGGTGAGGTGAAGGACGAGGAAGAATTGAGAAAAGGATGGGGAGTGAGGGGGAAAGGGCTGAAGTGAGAATAAGGAAGGTTAAAGGCTCAGGGGTAAAAGGGATGGGGTGAGAAAAGATGGAAAGGTAGAGAAGTAAAAAGGAAGGGATGGGGGCGAGAGGACTGAAAAGAAGTGGGTAGGAGGAGAGAAAGGGAAGGCAGAAACAAAGGGAGATGGAGTTAATAAAGTGAAGATGGCAATAAGACACTAAAAGGGGATGCAGCAGAGGAAGATGAAAGGAGGGGGTGGGGGGTGAGGGGTGAGGGAGGGGGAGGTGAGGGAAGGAGGGTGAGGAGGAGGTGATGAGGTGAGGTGGGAGGCGATGTGAGGGGGGTGATGTGAGGAAGGAGAGACTGAGGAGGGAGGGAAGGAAGGGATGAAGGGAATTGAAGGGAAGGAGGGAGGTGAAGGGGGAAGAGGGGAGGGAGGGAGGGAGGTGAAGGGGAGGGGGAGGAGTTGAGGGGGAGGAGGTGGGGGAGGAGGTACAGGATAGGGAGGTGAGGGATAGGGAGGTAGGGGGTAGGGGGAGTGGGTGAGGGGGGAGGAGGTGGGGGTAGGGGATAAGGAGGTGAGAGTTCGGCCAGACCGTGGTGCTGGGCGACGCACGTACGCATGATTTCTCATCCTTGGAAGAAGACCCGTAGAGGCGAGCCTGTTACACACTCTTCACCACCACTATCACCACCTTCCCACCACCACCACCTATCCTGCCTTCCCACCACCTTCCACCACCACTATCACCACCTTCCACCACCACCACTATTATCAAATTACCACACCACCAACACCACCATCAGACTACCACACCTCCATCACCACCACCATCACCACCTCCCCCCCGATTACCACACCAACACTACCACCAGATTACCACACCACCCTCACCTTCCACCATCACATATCACCACCACGAACCCTATCATCACCCCTACTATATTACCACATCATCATCATCATCATCACTACTACCACCCTCCACCACCAACACCCCATCACCACACCTGCCCACAGTCTACCTGGAGCATCTGTTCTCATCTATTTAGAACACCTGTCCTCAAATATCTGTCTTGAATTTTAATCTTTAGTTAGAGAGAGAGAGAGAGAGAGAGAGAGAGAGAGACTCTAATATAGTCTCAAGGTAATAATAATCTCACCTACTCTTTGTGGTATTACAAGAGCTCCCTCTTGGGAAAAAAAAATCATTACGGAATTCCTTGCCCTCCCCCCTTACCCTGTCTGGTATATTGTTGCCTGAGACACTCTGGTAAAGGTCTTGTTTCTTCTTATTATTATTTTTTTTATTATCACTATTATATTTTAAAACCATAAGCCTATATGTAATCTACTTATCTACTTGTTAAAAAAAACTGTAAATAACATAACCACTATTAATACAATCACTACCACCATTACTCTCACCACCACTACCACCACCATTACTCTCACCACCACTACCACCACCATTACTCTCACCAACACTACCACCACCATTACTCTCACCACCACTACCACCACCATTACTCTCACCACTACCACTACCACCATTACTCTCACCACCACTACCACCACCATTACTCTCACCAACACTACCACCACCATCTCGCTGGCCTCACTGGCTGATTGCACTCTGCTCACAAACTTTGCAGGTAAATGGTCCCCTGTTAAACTACTTTCAGGTGTGTGTGGGGGGGCGCTCAGTACAGGCATAGGAGCAGGTGTGGGGGAGATTTCAGTACAGGTGAAAGAGCAGAGGTGTGTAGGGGCTCAGTACAGGTGTAAGAACAGGTGTGGAGCTTTATTTCAGGTGTGGGAATGGTTAAAGGGTCAGTACACAGGTTACCTCCTACCATGTATCCCTAATAAAAAATAAATAATCAAGAGAATCCTTTCAGGTCATAGGTCACCAACTTACCTTACCTTACCTTACCTGAAGTAATTACGTGAGAGCCTAAAAAATTACCTGTCCTAAATTATGATATGTACGATTTTAATATCCAAATTAAAAATTATATCAGTTCTGTTCCCAAAGTAATAATAATAATAATAATAATAATAATAATAATAATAAAAATAATAATAATGATGATGATGATGATGATGATGATGATGATGATGATGATGATGATGATGATGATGAAATAGACACCCTTCTTGTATCAGCCTTCATCATCACTATCGACTAAAAAAAAAGACATTTGACGACGATTTAAAGAAGAAATCCCTACTCTTCCTCCGAGCCCCCAAGCTATCCTTCTCAAATTCTCTCTCTCTCTCTCTCTCTCTCTCTCTCTCTCTCTCTCTCTCTCATGTGAGGTAACCAAGCTGAAACTCGGGCCAGATATTATCACACTTTGGTGATTTGTTTACGAGTTGGTTGTGGCTCATTGTCTATAGCCCCGGCAAGTCCTTAACAACCCCTCCTCCTTCTCCTCCTCCTCCTCCTAGTTCCCTTCTTCCTCCTCCTCCTCCTCCTAGTTCCCTTCTTCCTCCTCCTCTTAGTTCCCTTCTTCCTCCTCCTAATCCCCTTCTTCCTGTTCCTCCTGTTCTTCCTTGTCAGATTCCTCCTCCTCCTCCTCGTTCACTTATTCACCTCTTCCCCTTTCCCTCTCCGCCTCGTCCGCCTTCTTCCTCCTCCTCCTCATCGCCCCCTTACTCCTCCTACCCTTCTTCCCCTTTCCTTTCTTACTCCTCCTCGTCCCTTTCTTCCTTCTCTTCTACCCTCTTTCTCCTTCTCCCTTATCTATATTCTCTCTCCCGCCCAATCATTCTCCTCTTTACCCCATTTATCGTCCTCCTCTCCTCTATTTCTTCCTCTTCTCCTTCTAAGTTTCTCCTCTTCTTCTTCTTCCTCCTCCTTGCCTCACCTCTCATCTTCCCTTCTACCCTTTCTTATCTCATCCTCTCTCCTCTCTCACCCCCTTCCATTTCTTCTCCCCTCTCCTCTCTTCCCCCAACCCCCTATATTTACCCTC